>NC_083775.1:39912996-39987996 GCF_963514075.1 Conger conger
GTTGTAATGTGTAGTTATTTGTGTTACTGTCACCTTCCTGTCAGCCTTGACCAGTCTGGCCCTTCTCTTCTGACCTCTCTCATTAACAAGGCATTGCTCTCTGGATGTTTTTTGTTTTTCATACCATTCTCTGCAAACTCTAGACTGTTGTGTGTGAAAATCCCAGCAGTTTTTGAGATACTCAAACCACCCGGTCTGGCACCAATAATCATTCCATGGTCAAAGTCACTTAGATCACATTTCTTCCCCATTCTGACATTTGGTCTGAAACATTGCTGAACCTCTTGACCATGTCTGAATGCTTGTATGCTTTTAATTGCTGCCTCATGATTGGCTGATTAGATATTTGCATTAGCAAGCTGGTGTAAAGGTCTACCTAATAAAGTGCTCACTGATTGTATGTGTATATTTGTGTATATGTGTGTTTGTGTTATATGCGTGTATGTGAGTGTGTGTGTGTATGTTTGTGTGTGTGTGTGTGTGTGTGTGTTAGCATGTGCATGTATGTGTGCGTGTGTGTGTGTTAGCATGTGTGAATGTGTGTGTGTATGTGTGTGTGTGTGTGTAAATTTGTGTAAATATTGTGAATATGTACTGATTGTACTCTGGTGTGTGTGTGTGTGTGTGTGTGTGCGTGTTTGTGTGTGTGTGTGAATATGTACTGATTGTACTCTGGTGTGTATGTGTGTGAGTGTGTGTGTGTAAATATGTGTGAATATGTACTGATTGTACTCTTGTGGGTGTGGGCTTCTCCTTACTAACTCTCCCCTTTTAGGCCTGGCCTTTCCTTCAGATGAGCTGCGTGACCATGGCGACAGAGTTCCCATGACCTCTGACCCCCCCCAGCAGCAGACCTCTGCCCTCAGTGACCTCATTCACGCTGCTCTTCTCAGTAAGGAGTATCTTGGCCAGGCCTCCCTCTCTGCAGGTATGATGCTGTGCATGGGAGCCCCACTTTTCACCTGTATATTCGCTGCCGGTTGGCCCACTGAGCTAAAGACACGGGTCCCCAGCCAAGGGGCAGACTGCACCCCAGCTGTAGGGAATAACTGCACCCCAGCTGTAGGGAATAACTGCACCCCAGCTGTAGGGAATAACTGCACCCCGGCTGTAGGGAATAACTGCACCCCGGCTGTAGGGAATAACTGCACCCCAGCTGTAGGGAATAACTGCACCCCGGCTGTAGGGAATAACTGCACCCCAGCTGTAGGGAATAACTGCACCCCGGCTGTAGGGAATAACTGCACCCCAGCTATAGGGAATAACTGCACCCCGGCTGTAGGGAATAACTGCACCCCGGCTGTAGGGAATAACTGCACCCCGGCTGTAGGGAATAACTGCACCCCAGCTGTAGGGAATAACTGCACTCCGGCTGGAACCTTTTTTAGGAACTTTGAGGTAATTTGGGGAATTCTTAGGTAATTTGGAGAATTCATACCGTTAACAATAATTTTCATAAATCTTAAGTATGGCTTTGTTTTTTTTAAGCATGAGACAATGAAAATAATTTAGAACCCTGGGTTTAAGAAATGTCAACAAACCTGGCATTGATTTAACTCCATCCCAACACATTTGTCTGTACTTCAACAAAGGCAGTTCAACAAAGAGCATATTAAATCAGGAAACATAAACGCTGAAGTACATCCAGCACATCTAGTACATCCAGCACATCTAGTACATCCAGCACATCTAGTACATCCAGCACATCTAGTACATCCAGCACATCTAGTACATCCAGCCTATCGGCAGGGGCGCTGCAGCACTCCCTGTGATGGGAATGGCCACGTGTCTCAGGGCCACATGTGTCTCACGCCCACGTGTGTCTCATGTGTGTCTCATGGCCACGTGTGTCTCATGTGTGTCTCACGCCCACGCGTGTCTCATGTGTGTCTCACGCCCACGCGTGTCTCATGTGTGTCTCACGCCCACGCGTGTCTCATGTGTGTCTCACGCCCACGTGTGTCTCATGTGTGTCTCACGCCCACGTGTGTCTCATGTGTGTCTCACGCCCACGTGTGTCTCACGCCCACGCGTGTCTCATGTGTGTCTCACGCCCACGTGTGTCTCACGCCCACGTGTGTCTCATGTGTGTCTCACGCCCACGCGTGTCTCATGTGTGTCTCACGCCCACGCGTGTCTCATGTGTGTCTCACGCCCACGTGTGTCTCATGTGTGTCTCACGCCCACGTGTGTCTCATGTGTGTCTCATGGCCACGTGTGTCTCATGTGTGTCTCATGTGTGTCTCACGCCCACGCGTGTCTCACGCCCACGTGTGTCTCACCTGCAGAGCATCGCCACTCGCTGCGTGTGCTGGTTCCTCCCTCAGTACCGGGGGGCCGAGGGGCAGAGGCTCTCGGTGACCTCGCTGCTTCCTGTCAGGGACCGGCAGGCTTCCTCACGACTCTTTTGGCACTCACAGGAGCGGAGAGCAGTCCCACCCAGGCAGCCGCGGCCCCCCCCGGCCGTGAGCTGCTGTCTGCCGGCGTTTCCCCCGGGGTGCTCACCACGGCTGCGGCCTCGTCTGCGGCAGCGCCCCGAGCCGACCAGGCCAGCACAGGAAGTGGAGTGACATCACTTCCTGCAGAAGAGGAGACGACAACAACTCTGATTACCACTACGACGATCACCACGGTGCAGGCACCTGGTAAAGGCATGCATTATCAGTTTGCATGCATTACCAGTTTGCATGCATTATCAGTTTGCATGCATTACCAGTTTGCATGCATTACCAGTTTGCATGCATTATCAGTTTGCATGCAATTCTGTCAAATATTGCCTGGAGATGAGACGTCGTTTCCTGGTTAAATATTATGCGCTGTAGTTGTTTTAAATTTTAATATGAGCATATTTCATGCAAATGGCAGCCCTCCTGTTCCTTTGAGTTCTTTGTAATGGAAACTGCATTTTAACAGTAAGTATTTTTAGAAAGAGCATTACATTTTAATACGAAAATATGAGGCATTTTTTAAAAGACATTATTGCTATCTTTGTGCTTGTTCCCCCAGCCCTGATTTCCAGGCACTCACATAGAAACAGTGGAGTGACATTTTTGTTCCTCAAGGATCAAATTTCCTAAATGTACCCTGAAAGTGCAGTAATGTTCTTTTAGGTACAAATGAGTACATTTTATAAATTCATTATAAACTCGGTGAGCACTTTATTAGGTATTCATTAGGCTTATTTTTTAGACTTAGTGGTCTTCTGCTACTGTAGAGGTTTAGCGTGTTGTGTGTTCAGAGATGCTCTTCTGCATACCACTTTTGTAATGTGTTGTTACTTGCGTTACTGCCACCTTCCTGTCAGCTTTGACCAGTCTGGCCCTTCTCCTCTGACCTCTCAATAACAAGGCATTTGTTCCCCATTGTGAAGTGAACTGAAGCTCCTGACCTGTTTCTGCATGATTATATGCATTGCACATTAGATAACAGCATCAATGTGAGTGTAGGTGGACATGTGTTCATAATAAATTGTTCAGTCAATGTATATTGTTGGCTAGGGTACAATGTTATGTTGATTACCTTTAGGGTGTCGCCCCAGCGACATGCATTTGTACATTTTTAGGCAGGTTTCATACCTTTATTTCTGAGACTGCATCCACTGGAATGTGCTTTCCTCTTTGTTCCAGTGCAGTGCAATGCCAGTCTGTCTGGGATGGAGGGAATAGTGGAGTCTCCAGATCCTCCCTCCTCTTCCTCATCCCTCTTTCCTCTCCTGGAATGCACATACACCATCAGCGTCTGCCTGGGTTATGGGGTGGAGATTCAGGTAAGCTCGTTCAGCCACGCAGAGCCTCGGGTGGTTCATACTGATTGTTCGGTGATTATCCCGTGCACCCCCTTCCTGCAGGTGAAAAGGGTGAATCTATCCAAAGATGAGATCCTGGCCATCTGGGGACTGGAGGGGGCGGGGTCAGAGCTCCTGGCCAATGAGACTCTGATGAGCGAGGGTCAGGTGATACGGAGTTCGACCAATCAGGTCCAGATTCACTACCGCAGCCTGCAGCCCACTGGTCGGGGTGTCTTCAGCCTTTACTATCGAGGTACCACTAATTCAGCCTTTACTATCGAGGTACCACTAATTCAGCCTTTACTATCGAGGTACCACTAATTCAGCCTTTACTCTCGAGGTACCACTAATTCAGCCTTTACTATCGTGGTACCAGTAATTCAGCCTTTACTATCGAGGTACCACTAATTCAGCCTTTACTATTGAGGTACCACTAATTCAGCCTTTACTAACGTGGTACCAGTAATTCAGCCTTTACTATTGAGGTACCACTAATTCAGCCTTTACTAACAAGGTACCACTAATTCAGCATTGATTAATGAGACTAGTCCTGCTGTTCTGTGTTAATAAATATGTTACTTTCATTAAAAAGGTTACTTGTGTGAGGACATGTGGAGAGTCAGTTTGCATGTGCGTGTCACTTTGGCTGAAACATTAAATGACTAAATTGTAAATGGTAAGGTTTGAGTGATGTAGAGTCTATTTATGTTTTTATCAAATTTTTCACTAATTCCTCCTTTTCTCAACCCCCTTTATCTCTCTCGCAAAAACACACACAAATGCAAACACTGAAATAAACACATACTCTTTCTCTCTCTCTTACACACACACACACACAGCTTTCCTCCTCTCCTGCATTTTCCCTCCCTCGCCTGTGGGGGGCAGTGTGACGGTGACTGGCCTGCACCCTGGGGGCCGTGCCCACTTCCACTGTGACCCCGGGTTCCAGGTCAGAGGTCACGAGGTGGCCACCTGCCTCAACTCTACCCGCCCCCGCTGGAGCAGCTCTGAGCCTCTATGCGTCGGTCAGTCACCCGTTCCCTGCCAGACTCCCCTCCGTCTTTTCTCTGTTTGTCATCTTGCAATCAGGTCTGATTCAGCTCCTCAACTCTTTGGGTTTGAAGCCATTCTCATCCAATGTGACACATTTTACGTTCTCCTCTACTGAATTACAAATTTGATTATTACAAAACAGGGGTGATAATATTCTGAAACCATTATAAATGGTTATCTGAAGCTGTGTTCATTGAAATCTGGGAAGGCTTCCGTGGTCAATAGGCTATTTGAATTCAGAAAGTACAGGAACAACACAAGATAACACAACAGACGCTGTACCGAGGAGACAATGTTAAACCAGTATACCTGTGTGTTAGCAGTGGCATGTGGATGTTTGCAGTTTTTTTATTGCGAAGTATTTTTCAATTGCGAGATGACTTTTTCAAAACTCTTCATACTCTCAGCACCCACAAGAAGTTTAGCAAAACAGTTAATTTCATGTAAAATGCATCAAACCTACCAAAACTCAAAATAAGTTAATTCACCAAAACTCCAGTGCTAGTTTTCTTTCAACAAGAATACATTGTTAACCAGAGCACAATGAGCTAAAAAAAACACTTAACAACTGGTGCCATTACAGTACATGCACTTAAAAAAACAATTTGTAGAAAATATTTAACTGCTGTACTAACATTATAAGACCTAAAAGTTAGTGTAAATTATAGATTTGATCCGAGAGGAGCCATATTTCATATTTTTTTTTGAGATTACAGTAAATTGATTACTTTACCATAATTACATCTGTCAAAAGAATACATATTTTCCAGTACATGACCCTAAAAGTTGGTCTAGTCCATATTTAACGTCAGTCACAAAAAACATCAATTTATTTTATTGCATAGCCTTCCATCATGATTTTTTTGTGCCTTTCATAATTCTCTTACTAGAGGTTTATCAGGAACGAAAAGCTATGCCAGATGCGAGACCGAGGCATAGCTGTTCGTTCAAAGTCTTTATTAACATAAAGGCAGCCAGAAAACGGGAATAGCAGGGGATAGGCAGTTTGTTATCAAGTGTCCAGGCAATGGGTCAATACTCCAGCAAACAGATGTATGAAGGGTAATCAAAAGCAAAGTCATAGTCATAGGTGAAGGTTGGGTAATGAGTGGGCAAAGCAGACAAAAATAGAATCCAAAGGCAGAAGGCGAAAGACAAAAACAGGTTGATAAAGTAGAGAGAAGGGAAAAGCTAAATGCAGCAGTCGAAAAACAAAACAGGTTGTTACAGGTATCAATAAGAAATAAATGCTGGATGGTCGGAACACATAACAATCTGGTGACAAACTGGCCAAACAGAGGGGTTTTTATAACACAAAGGTTTTTATAACACAGGTAACACGTGGGGAAGTGACAAAGGGTTTCACCCGTGAAACATGAAAGACTGGATCAATGTGGCGTAGGGGAGGTGGGAGGCAAAGTCTGACCACAGAGGGGGTGAAAACACAGGTGATGGTGAAAGGGCCAATGAATCTGGCGGTAAGCTTGGGGCAGGTGGAGCGAAGGGGAATGTGCTTGGAGGATAGCCAAACCCTTTGGCCCACACTGTAATGTGTGGTGTGGTGGTCAGCAAACGTATTCATATCCGAGACATTTTTGAGAATAGCGGTTTGGGCCTTTCTGATGCGCAGGCCGAACAAGGAGCTGGGCCACAGGTACTTCCACTTCTTTTTCCTCCTCTGGGAAGATTGGTGCTGGATCCCAGTCAACAGGTGAATGGGGATCGACCAGTGGAGGAGACGGGTAGTGTTCCACCCAGGAGGCCAGCGCACCATGTCACGCACCATGTCCACCGTGCAGTGGAGTGTCTTCCCCAGTTCCTGAGGGCCTCGGTCCAAAGATGTGAAGGAAGAGGAGTTCGGCAGCCTCCTTGGAGGAAGGGCGCTTCGGTCGGGCGATGAAGTGCCATTCCTGCAGAACCGGTTTACCACCGTCAGGACAACAGACATTCCTTTGGTGATGGGTAGAACAGTAATGAAGTCCAGGGTCATGTGGGACCAAGGGTGACGGGCAATGGAGAGCGGTTGGAGGAGCCCCTGGGGCCGCTGGTTGATGGACGTCCCCTGGGAGCACTCAGGACAGGCAGCAATGAAGTCAGCCATGTCAGGTTTTATAGTTGGTCACCAGAAGCAGCAGCCCAGGAGAGCCAGCAAATGGCTGACCCCAGGATGACAGGCGAGTCGGGAGGAGCTCCAGGACAACAGACAGACTGCTTCAGGAATGAACAGGCGGTTGGCAGGAGTGTCATCAGGAACCGGGCAGCCTATCGGGACTTCCTCCATCTTGCTGATGATGTCGAGCTGAGTGGCAGCGACCAGGGTATAGGATGGTGTACAGCCAGGGAAGCCAGACCGGTAGGTCAGGGTTGAGTGGAAGTGGTTGAAGAACAACAACCACCGGTCCTGCCGTGGGTTGAGTCTCTTGGCCGACCTCAGGTACTCAAGGTTGCGGTGGTCAGTCCAGACGATGAATGGAGTGGTGGCCCCCTCCACCAGATGGCCAACTTTACTGCCAAGAGTTCCGGGTCGCCAATGCTAGAATTTCTCTCCGTGGGCGAGAGGCGGCAAGAGAAGAAGGCACAGGGATGGACCTTCTTGTCCAGGGACTGCTAGGACAACACAGCTCCGCCCCCGCTGTCGGAGGCATCGACCTCCAAGGTGAATTGCTTCTCTGGGTCAGGACAGGAGCGGAGAAGAAGCGCTCTGGGTCAGGACAGGAGCGGAGGAGAAGCGCCTCTTCAGCTCCATGAAGGCAGAGTTGGTGTCCAGCAGAAGGTGAGCTTGTTGGAGGTCAGGGCAGACAGAGGCGCATACCTCCGGTATAAATTGGCAAACCCAAGAAAGCATTGAAGCTTCTTGCGATCCATTTCGATCTTCCCCCTGGAGATGACAAAGCTGAGGAACTGGATGGATGATTGGTGAAACTCACACTTCTTAGCTTTGACAAATAGACAGTTCTCCAGGAGGAAAGTCGTAGTCATAGGTGAAGGTTCGGTAATGAGCAGGCAAAGCAGACAAAAACAGAATCCAATGGCCAAAAAGGTCAAAAAAGAAAAACAGGTCGATAAACTACAGATCAAAACTAGACAGACGGGATAAGCTAAATGCAGTAGTCGAAAACAAAACCGGTCATAATGGGTATCAATCAGAAATAAATGCTGGAGAGTATGGTCGGGACACATAACAATCTGGTGACAAACTACACAAACAAAGGGGTTTTTATAACACAGGTAATAAGAGGGAATGGCAGTCAGGTGTGGGAAACAATCAGGAAGTGAGACGCAGGTGAAACGAATAACAGTGAATGAATGAACTGACAGAGTGACTACGGTGTGCACAGAGGGTAACAAAACAAGAAACGCAGATTACTTAGACAAAAGACTAGACAACAAAAAAGATCCTGACAAGGTTTTAGTAACTTATCCATAGCAAGCAAAACCCCAGGTCAACTATTTGTGCTGACAGGGCTGGTGTTGAAATATGTAAGGTCAGTCATGCAATTTATTTGAAGCTATTAAAAAGAATAAGAATTTAATTAAAGCTCTAGCTATATACAAGGACAAATGTTCATTTCATTTCATTTCATCAGATACAATCTCATCTGGATGTTAGTTGAAATGGAACTTGTAGCATGTAGAAATGTGTTTTGATAACTTAGATAAATTTCTGTAAGATGTTTACATTTTCTGTCATGTTCATACTGCTTGTTGCCTGCTATTCATAATTATGTGTTCTACTCCAACATACATACAACAATTCATTTTTAGTTCAAAATATTTTGTCATTAATGGCAGTCAGAGTTAGTTTGTCAATCATACAGAATTGAATTTTTCTCCCTCAATAATAAGGTGCTCGTCACCCATTTGTGACTGAAGTTTTGCAGGGAGCAGTAGCTGTCCACGTTCACGACATTTGTAGTAAATAAGTAAAATAAGAAAAAACAAGCAGAACAACTACATTTCTCATGAAAATCAATTCACTATATGGGAATGAACATGCGTGTCAACCATTGAGAAATGAACCTCGGTGATTGTCTAACTTTGATGCTGCCATTGAGTGACGCGATGGCTACAGTGGAGCCGCTGTCGTTAGTTACAATAGAGTCGTTCCCTGATGTCTGGTGGTGATGGCTGACATGGATGGCTACCGTGGAGTCGCTGTCGTTAGTTACAATAGAGTCGTTCCCTCGGCGTCTGATGTCTGGTGGTGATGGCTGACGTGGATGGCTGCAGTGGAGCCATTCCGTAAGATGAGAATTAGTGTCTGGAATAATATAATTGTTTACAATTTAAGCATTATTAGTGGTTCTGTGCCATGTAGAACTCTTATACTTAACTCTGCCAACCCAAGCTGCACACAGAGATATGCAAAGTGTTGGCTTGTGGACTGCTTATTGTAAGTGGACAAGTTGTAACGTCAATTACGGTAACGTCAGTCACGCTATATTTATGTAATTCCTGGAAAAATAAATAACTATTTGATTATTATTCTGTGTTCATTACTGAGATATCGTCTTTACATTGTGTGAGATGCAATTTTCAACTTCCAGTATTTTGAAGAATTTTTATCAAAGCTGACTAGATTTTTTGCATGTCCATTTTTTGTAACATCAGTCACGCGACAAACTTTCACCACAGCACAAAGAAGCACATAGCTGAAGATGAATTGACAATATTTCCATATCAAACAAGGGCCTAGTACAGTTATCCAAAAACCTTGAAACCTGTGCAATAATACTTGTCTCTCCAATTTGGAACAGTCATGATGGATTCACCCTTAGGTTTTGAACCTGAGTGTATCAGTTTTCAAATAGTGTGTGCAAACATTTGCAAATTGAGCTGTAGAAATCTACAGTTTTTTTGGTGGATTAGTCTGACAGAGAAATGAATGCAAGATTTTTGAAAGCCGTGTCCATTGAATGCAGTTTTTGTCAAAGCAATGAAAAAGTATTCACCATTTGGTCCACACAGAGTGCTGAAAACATAAACTTGCTCTCAAAAAATGTTTGTTACCCATTGTAAAAAAGTTTTTAAAACCTGTCCAACTATAACGACAATGACGATAATGCTGGGAGCATTAAACGATAAAACACTGCCAGCCAATCAAAATCCATCCAAATTAACACAGTGTCACATTTAAAATGGTATTAGCAATGGAATGTGGATGTTAACCCAGACTTCCTGTGTGTTAGCAGTGGCATCTGGATGTTAACCCAGACTTCCTGTGTCAGCAGTGGCATGTGGATGTTAACCCAGACTTCCTGTATCAGCAGTGGCATGTGGATGTTAACCCAGACTTCCTGTGTCAGTAGTGGCATGTGGATGTTAACCCAGACTTCCTGTGTGTTAGCAGTGGCATCTGGATGTTAACCCAGACTTCCTGTGTGTTAGCAGTGGCATGTGGATGTTAACCCAGACTTCCTGTGTCAGCAGTGGCATCTGGATGTTAACCCAGACTTCCTGTGTCAGCAGTGGCATGTGGATGTTAACCCAGACTTCCTGTGTCAGCAGTGGCATGTGGATGTTAACCCAGACTTCCTGTATCAGCAGTGGCATGTGGATGTTAACCCAGACTTCCTGTGTCAGCAGTGGCATGTGGATGTTAACCCAGACTTCCTGTATCAGCAGTGGCATGTGGATGTTAACCCAGACTTCCTGTGTCAGCAGTGGCATGTGGAGGCTGGATCCGGAACGCCACTGTTGGTCGGATCGTGTCTCCTCCGCAGCCTCCCGCAGGTAACCATAGCAGCAGCAACCTGAGCTGCACGTGGGTGGTGGAGGCGAGGCGGGGGCACAGGCTCCACCTTCATTTCCAGAGCTTCAGCATGGACGAGGACTACAGCAGGTCAGAGCACATCACCATGGCACCAGTACACATCACCATGGCACCAGCACACATCACCATGGCACCAGAGCACATCACCATGGCACCAGCACACATCACCATGGCACCAGCCCACATCACCATGGCACCAGCACACATCACCATGGCACCAGTACACATCACCATGGCATCAGCACACATCACCATGGCACCAGAGCACATCACCATGGCACCAGAGCAGATCACCATGGCACCAGCACACATCACCATGGCACCAGCACACATCACCATGGCACCAGAGCACATCACCATGGCACCAGCACACATCACCATGGCACCAGCACACATCACCATGGCACCAGAGCACATCACCATGGCACCAGAGCAGATCACCATGGCACCAGAGCAGATCACCATGGCACCAGAGCACACATCACCATGGCACCAGCACACATCACCATGGCACCAGAGCAGATCACCATGGCACCAGCACACATCACCATGGCACCAGCACACATCACCATGGCACCAGAGCAGATCACCATGGCACCAGCACACATCACCATGGCACCAGCACACATCACCATGGCACCAGAGCAGATCACCATGGCACCAGAGCACACATCACCATGGCACCAGAGCACACATCACCATGGCACCAGCACACATCACCATGGCACCAGAGCAGATCACCATGGCACCAGAGCAGATCACCATGGCACCAGAGCACATCACCATGGCACCAGCACACATCACCATGGCACCAGAGCAGATCACCATGGCACCAGAGCACACATCACCATGGCACCAGAGCAGATCACCATGGCACCAGCACACATCACCATGGCACCAGAGCAGATCACCATGGCACCAGAGCACATCACCATGGCACCAGAGCACATCACCATGGCACCAGAGCACATCACCATGGCACCAGCACACATCACCATGGCACCAGCACACATCACCATGGCACCAGCACACATCACCATGGCACCAGAGCAGATCACCATGGCACCAGCACACATCACCATGGCACCAGCACACATCACCATGGCACCAGAGCACATCACCATGGCACCAGCACACATCACCATGGCACCAGCACACATCACCATGGCACAAGTTCACATCACATAACATGTTTAAACCAGATGTGGGAGAAAATACACATTTTAAATATGTTTAAGTCTTTGGGTGCTGCAAAAATGTAAATCACACCTGACAATTTACAGTGGAAAGTCTTACTAACCGTAATATGTGGACAATCATGCAGCAGAAGAATTTTATTTAGAGTGAAAATAGATGAGTAAAAGCGTGTGTAATCAGCAGGTTTTGCTTGACACAGGGCTGGTTTGCTTTTTTAAGTTCTGTTTTGGTGACCCCCCCCCCCTTTCCCCAGATTGACAGTGCGCAGTGGGAACAGCTCTGCCTCTCCCCTGCTCTTTGACTCAGACCTGGACGACGTGCCGGAGAGGGGGGTTTTGAGTCTGGGCTTGTCTCTGTATGTGGACCTGTCTGCTGACTCCTCCGCTGCCCCCCTGACCCTGGCCCTGCGCTACGAGGGTGAGGGGCCCCTGGCCTTTCCTCTGCGTCTCTCTTCCTCCCTCTGTCAGCTCAAGTCAACTTCATCTGTAGAGCGCATTTAGAAACTACTGAGGGTGACCAAAGTGCTTCACTAAGTAAAAACAGATATATAAAAAGAATTACAATTGCTACAAAACATTGCACAAAGACAATAAATACAAGAGATTTTTAAAAAGTACTGATAGAGGGGGCGGACCTAACATAAAGAGGTAAACTATTCCACAGCTTTGGAGCAGCAACAGCAAAGGCAGGAGCGCAAGGCCACAGATATTGCTGAGGACATTTGGGGGGCCAGAAACAACAATCTCAGTCTTACTTTCTCCAAGCTTGAGAATATTTTTTCCATCTAGCCTTTGATGAATTCAGAGGGCTCTTGTTGCTAGACTTAATGGAAACGCTTGTTGCAAGACTTCTTTTATAGAAGGTAAAGCTTGGTATCATCTGCCTAGCAGCGGAAAGAAATGCCATAATTTGTAAAACAAAAAAAACACCAAAAAAGTGGAAGTATCTGTTAGGCGTCTTTCCAACTGGAACAGAAAATAGCAGTTTAACCTTGCCTTTGTTCTAATACTTAGACATAAAAACTGCAAAATACCCAAGGCTCAAAGGAAAACAACAAACCATCAAATAAAGACCGTCACAAAAAGTCAGTAACAACAGTGCTGGCCTTTTCTCTGTATGCCGAACAAACCTGGTTAACCTTTGTGCCTGTCGTTCATTTTTAAATGGTATTTCCAGATCAGGCATTACCCACTGTACCACACCATCAGTGACACCAGCCTTTTCCCGTGACATCAGTTTCTAAAAGTTTGTGAAGCATTCCACTGAGGTGGCAGAACTGCACAGAGGCTTGAAAATTATGAGCTCGCCTATACACTAGTGTCTGTCACAAGATACACAACTGTATCATTATAGAACTGTGGGGCCAAGATTGGGCTCCTTGATCAGAAGCTGGACCACAGCATGTTTGAGACAAGACAGCTGTTGATAGTGGACAGAAATTTCATGGCCTGAATGATGGGATTAAGTATGGCATTTATAGCATTGAATAGGAGTCTATGATCATTTTTAGAGATAATATCAGAGAAACACTGGTTTCCTGGAATTTTGCCAGGCAGTCCCTAAAAATATCACAGGACATCCATCCATCCATCCATCACAAACTCCACACAGAGAGGCCCTGGCCGACCGGGATTCAAACCCAGGACCTCCTTGCTGTGAAGTGGCAGTGCTACCCACTGCGCCATCCGTGCTCCCCCCCCCGCCCCCCCCACCCCCCCCACTGCGCCATCCGTGCCCCCCCCACTGCACCATCTGTGCCCCCCCCACTGCACCATCCGTGCCCCCCCCACTGCACCATCTGTGCTCCCCCCACTGCACCATCTGTGCTCCCCCCCCCCGCCCCGCTGGTGTGGGGTCTTTGCTGCCCGGGCTGGTGTGGGGTCTTAGGGCTGGTGTGGGGTCTTAGAGCAGGTGTGGGGTCTTAGAGCAGGTGTGGGGTCTTAGAGCAGATGTGGGCTCTTAGGGCAGGTTTGGGGTCTTAGAGCAGATGTGGGCTCTTAGGGCAGGTTTGGGTTTGAGCTCCCTGTTCTTAAGAAGAGCCAAAGAGACAAGAATGTTTAAACAGGTGGAATTAAATCAAGTGACCTCATCCTGTTAAGGCTCTGTTCTAGTGCATGGGTGGGCCCCTTGGTCTGGTATCTGCTCAGGCCCTGTTCTAGTGCATGGGTGGGTCCCCTGGTCTGGTGTCTGTTAAGGTTCTGTTCTAGTCCATGGGTGGGCCCCATGGTCTGGTATCTGTTAAGGCCTTGTTCTAGAGCATGGGTGGGTTAGGGTTAGGACTCAGAGCTTTCAGTGTGTCTGTCTCTCACAGCTTTTGATGGGGACCACTGCTACGAACCCTTCCTGGCTCATGGCAACTACAGCAGCAGTGACATCACTTCCTCCCTGGGAGCTGTGGTCTCCTTCTCCTGCTCCCCCGGCTTCGTCATGCAGCAGGGTTCAGGGGTCATGGAGTGCGTGGATCCCAGCGACCCCCACTGGAACGAGAGCGAGCCAGTCTGCCGAGGTACTGATGCCATCACAGCGCCCCAAAATCACAGCGCCCCAAAATCACAGCGCCCCAAAATCACAGCGTCCCAAAATCGATGAAGAGCCGTGATGAAGTACCATACACCTGGCTTACTTCCTCATGTCTCTGTGTTCATCCCTCTCTCTCCCTCTCTCTCTCTCTGTCTTTCTCTCTCTCTCTGACTCTCTCTCCCCTCCCTCTCTCCCTCTCTCTCCCTCTCTGTCTCTCTCACCCCCTCCCTCTCCCCCCCTCTCTCTCCCTCTCTCTCCCCCTCTCTGTCTCTCTCTTTCTCTCCTCCTCCCTCTCTCCCTCTCTCTCTGTCTCTCTCCCCCCTCCCCCCCTCTCTCTCCCTTTCTCTTTCTCTCTCTCCCCTCTCCCTCTCTCTCTCTGTTCCTCTCTCCCCCTTCTCCCTCTCCCTCTCTCTCTCTCTCCCTCCCTCTCTCCCTCTCTCTCCCTCCCTTTCTCCCTCTCTCTCTTACCCTCCCTCCCTCTCTCCCCCTCTCTCCTTCTCTCTCTCTCTCTCTCTCTCAGCGCTCTGCGGAGGGGAGCTGACCGAGCCTTCAGGAACGGTGCTGTCTCCTGATTGGCCGCAGAGCTACTCCAAGGGGCAGGACTGTGTCTGGCTGCTGCATGTCAGTGAGGACAAGCGCATCGAGCTGGATGTGCAGATGTGAGTGCAGCAGGCACTAACCCTAACCCTTTATGAACCTGGGCCAGGCTCAGTTTCAGCAACAAATAAACAGTGCCCTCTAACTAAATGTACTGCAATGCTCAGTCTATCTTTGTTCAAATAGCCAAATTGTAAAAGTTTCATTTAACTGGCTGTTGATTATTTCAGATTGTCTTTTATCTGACATTTTCTTTATTGACCTCTAATTCTCTCTCCCTTTTTCAAAGTTTGAACATTCGCCACAGTGACATGCTCACCATATTCGATGGCCATGACCTGATGTCGCACGTGATTGGCCAGTACCTGGGGTCCAGGGAGCGCCTCCAAGTCGTCTCGGGGGAGTCGGAGGTCATGATTCAATTCCAGAGCGACCCAGACGATGGGTCCTTCTACCAGCCCCGTGGGTTCAGGATTCAGTACCGAGGTGAGTAGGTCAGCGCTGTGGTGAGTAGGTCAGTGTTGTGGTGAGTAGGTCAGTACTGTGGTTAGTAGGTCAGTACTGTGGTGACTAGGTCAGTGTTGTGGTGAGTAGGTCAGTACTGTGGTTAGTAGGTCAGTACTGTGGTGACTAGGTCAGTGTTGTGGTGAGTAGGTCAGCACTATGGTGAGTGGGTCAGTGTTGTGGTGAGTAGGTCAGTACCGAGGTGAGTAGGTCAGTGTTGTGGTTAGTAGGTCAGTGTTGTGGTTAGTAGATCAGTGCTGTGGTTAGTAGGTCAGTGGTGTGGTTAGTAGGTCAGTGTTGTGGTGAGTAGGTCAGTGGTGTGGTGAGTAGGTCAGTACTGTGGTGAGTAGGTCAGTGTTGTGGTGAGTAGGTCAGCACTGTGGTGAGTAGGTCAGTGTTGTGGTGAGTAGGTCAGTACCGAGGTGAGTAGGTCAGTGTTGTGGTTAGTAGGTCAGTGTTGTGGTTAGTAGATCAGTGCTGTGGTTAGTAGGTCAGTGGTGTGGTTAGTAGGTCAGTGTTGTGGTGAGTAGGTCAGTGGTGTGGTGAGTAGATCAGTGTTGTGGTGAGTAGGTCAGTACTGTGGTTTGTAGGTCAGTGTTGTGGTGAGTAGGTCAGTACTGTGGTGAGTAGGTCAGTGTTGTGGTGAGTAGGTCAGCACTGTGGTGAGTAGATCAGTGTTGTGGTGAGTAGGTCAGTGTTGTGGTGAGTAGGTCAGTGTTGTGGTGAGTAGGTCAGTGGTGTGGTGAGTAGATCAGTACTGTGGTGACTAGGTCAGTGTTGTGGTGAGTAGGTCAGCACTATGGTGAGTAGGTCAGTGTTGTGGTGAGTAGGTCAGTACTGTGGTTAGTAGGTCAGTACTGTGGTGACTAGGTCAGTGTTGTGGTGAGTAGGTCAGCACTATGGTGAGTAGGTCAGTGTTGTGGTGAGTAGGTCAGTACTGTGGTTAGTAGGTCAGTACTGTGGTGACTAGGTCAGTGTTGTGGTGAGTAGGTCAGCACTATGGTGAGTGGGTCAGTGTTGTGGTGAGTAGGTCAGTACCGAGGTGAGTAGGTCAGTGTTGTGGTTAGTAGGTCAGTGTTGTGGTAAGTAGGTCAGTACTGTGGTTTGTAGGTCAGTGTTGTGGTGAGTAGGTCAGTGTTGTGGTGAGTAGGTCAGTGTTGTGGTGAGTAGGTCAGCACTGTGGTGAGTAGGTCAGTGTTGTGGTGAGTAGGTCAGTACCGAGGTGAGTAGGTCAGTGTTGTGGTTAGTAGGTCAGTGTTGTGGTTAGTAGATCAGTGCTGTGGTTAGTAGGTCAGTGGTGTGGTTAGTAGGTCAGTGTTGTGGTGAGTAGGTCAGTGGTGTGGTGAGTAGATCAGTGTTGTGGTGAGTAGGTCAGTACTGTGGTTTGTAGGTCAGTGTTGTGGTGAGTAGGTCAGTACTGTGGTGAGTAGGTCAGTGTTGTGGTGAGTAGGTCAGCACTGTGGTGAGTAGGTCAGTGTTGTGGTGAGTAGGTCAGTGGTGTGGTGAGTAGATCAGTGTTGTGGTGAGTAGGTCAGTGTTGTGGTGAGTAGGTCAGTGTTGTGGTGAGTAGGTCAGTGGTGTGGTGAGTAGATCAGTGTTGTGGTGAGTAGGTCAGTACTGTGGTGAGTAGGTCAGTGCTGTAGGTCAATGCTGAGCAGGTGAGCAGGTCAGGGGGGAGCGCTAGGTAAGCTCACAGAGTAAATCCAGCTTCAGCTTTTTTTTTGACATAAAGCACTTTGTACACCATGAAAGCACTCCACAAACAGTGTGATTATTACATTCCATTGGAGTGTTTTACCTTCACCAGCAGTAGCTGCATGTCTGTATTTGTGGTCTGTGGTCTGTGGACCGGTCTGTGGTCTATCATGTCTGATATTACTGACGCTCTCGTCCTCCAACCAGAGGTGGAGCGCAATGACACATGTGCTGCCCTTCCTCCAATCGAATTCGGCTGGAGTCGCTCGTCCCACCCCTCGCAGGTGAGGGGCAGCGTGCTGACCTATCAGTGTCAGCCTGGGTATGACATGGCCGGCCCTGACATCGTCACCTGCCAATGGGACCTCTCCTGGAGCAACAGCCCTCCCACCTGTCAGAAATGTGAGTTTCTGGGCACGAAGGGTTCAGAACTGCGTGAATGAGACGCACCGTGTAACCTTCGTATCATATTCGTGAGCTAGTAAGCCTGTAACTTGTTTGTTGTACAGCATTGTCATGTATGTTTATTTGTAATTGAGGGTAGGGCCAACATTGAATGAAAGCACATGACTTCAACAAGCTATGCGACTCGAGTTGGGCCGCTCTGATAGAGTTCCCCGGTGCTCTCTCCCCTGGGCAGCTCCTGAGCCCCGCCGCTGCCCCGACCCGGGGGAGGTGCTGAACGGGGCGCGCTCCCCCCGCCCGGAGCCCGCCTTCGCTGTGGGCGCGGTGCTGCACTTCTCCTGCAACCTGGGCTACGAGCTGGAGGGGCCCTCCCAAATCTCCTGCCGCGGGCGCGACGCGGGAGAGCCAACCTGGAGCGAGCGCAGCCCGACGTGCGTCTGTGAGTCCCCCCCCTCGTGTGGAAACGGGAGCGTAGCCATGCGCCGTGCGCTCATTAACACTCCCGCGGTTCACACGCGCCCCCTCTCTCTGTCTCCCCTTAGTGAAGTATGACCCATGTCCAAACCCAGGCGTCCCTCACAACGGCTATCAGACGCTGAACAAGCGCAGCTACCGCCCGGGGGAGTCACTCCACTTCTTCTGCTATGAGGGCTACGAGCTGATCGGGGAGGTCTCCATCAACTGCCTCCCCGCACACCCCTCCCAGTGGAACAGTCCGCCTCCATTCTGCAGAGGTGAGCAGGGGGGTTCCCCAGAGGTGGTATGTTCCAAAGCAGCAGAGTTGAGGTTAAACATTTCACAAGAATGGATGTTGTCTGTATTAATGTGGATCTCTCTCTCTTTCCCTGTCTCCCATTAGCTGTAGCATATGAAGAACTGTTGGATGGCCCCAAGCAGGAATGTAATAATCAATCTTTCCTCATTATTTTGTTCTTATGTACTGTATGTATATTTTTGAGTTACATAATTCTGTAATTATATCTCATGGTAGTGTTCAGGTCAACGGTCCCATCACACCAGATTAAGAAGACGAACAGCGCGTTAGCCATCGCCCTGCCCATTATCCTGCTGGTCTGTCTGTTTGGAGGGATCTACATGTACTACGCCATGTGAGTTCCGTAGCCACGGGTGTCTGTTAAAACTGGGTTCCACCAAAACGAGGTCTCTGTCGGGGGGGGGGGGGGGTAGCTTGCTGTCCTGATCCTCCATTCTTCATGCTTTTCTGCCAGAGCCTGCAGACACCCACGGAGGCCACTGTTCCGGAAGCCTCTGTCCCACCGGCCAGCCTACAGCCCCATCTCTGTGAAAACCGACTTCAGCAACTCTGTCTACGAGGGGGCGGTGAGTCAGTGTCTCTGTGTCTATGAGGGGGCAGTGAGTCAGGGTCTCTGTGTCTACGAGGGGGCAGTGAGTCAGGGTCTCTGTGTCTACGAGGGGGCAGTGAGTCAGTGTCTCTGTGTCTACGAGGGGGCGGTGAGTCAGTGTCTCTGTGTCTATGAGGGGGCGGTGAGTCAGTGTCTCTGTGTCTACGAGGGGGCAGTGAGTCAGTGTCTCTGTGTCTACGAGGGGGCGGTGAGTCAGTGTCTCTGTGTCTACGAGGGGGCAGTGAGTCAGTGTCTCTGTGTCTATGAGGAGGCAGTGAGTCAGTGTCTCTGTGTCTATGAGGGGGCGGTGAGTCAGTGTCTCTGTGTCTATGAGGGGGCAGTGAGTCAGTGTCTCTGTGTCTACGAGGGGGAAGTGAGTCAGTGTCTCTGTGTCTACGAGGGGGCAGTGAGTCAGTGTCTCTGTGTCTATGAGGAGGCAGTGAGTCAGTGTCTCTGTGTCTACGAGGGGGCAGTGAGTCAGGGTCTCTGTGTCTATGAGGGGGCAGTGAGTCAGGGTCTCTGTGTCTATGAGGGGGCAGTGAGTCAGTGTCTCTGTGTCTATGAGGGGGCAGTGAGTCAGGGTCTCTGTGTCTATGAGGGGGCAGTGAGTCAGTGTCTCTGTGTCTATGAGGGGGCAGTGAGTCAGGGTCTCTGTGTCTATGAGGGGGCGGTGAGTCAGTGTCTCTGTGTCTATGAGGGGGCGGTGAGTCAGTGTCTCTGTGTCTATGAGGGGGCGGTGAGTCAGGGTCTCTGTGTCTATGAGGGGGCAGTGAGTCAGTGTCTTCGTGTACAACGGGGCGGTGATACAAATGTTTTTGATACAAAATGTAAAGAAAATTTACCTTCACATGACCTACCAGTCAGTAGTAGTAGTTCAAGATGGCATTTGCTTAGGTATTGTCCCAAGAAAAACATAGTTCTTGAAAATAAACTTTTTAGTCAGAAAACAGTTGTAGCTTCATGACAAGTTCACCATAAGGTGCGGTATTTGGTTCCATAAATATGTCTGTATCGAATAATTTGCAAAAGTTGTATTTCTACCAAACCGGAAATACAAAAAAAACTATGTGTTTATTCATGCAACTTCTGAATTGTATATTTTTGTTCTTATATTGGAACATAATTTTTTGACGCAGAGAAATGGTATCAAGGATTCTTAGCATTTTGAATTGAATTTGGAATTGAGTTTTGAATTGAATCTCACTATCTGCCATTTTTTTCCCCAGGACACGAGAGAGTACGAAGTTTCAATCTAAATATTGAATGCCTCCTTAGAGAGAATGGAATGATCAAAGAGGAATAACTGGGAGAAAAACTCTTTCTTTCCCCCATACCCACTCTCCCTTCTCACTCAATCCTTCTTTATCTTGTTTGCTCCCATTTTTCATTCTTGTCTATCTGTCTGATGGTCTGTCTGTCTGCCTTTCTATGTTGCTTCAGTCATTTCTCTCTGTGGCTAGCAGTCAGTGATTACTGAGAGGTTTGGCGCTGAAGCAGTGATCTCCAGCTTCACGGCAGGGCTGAGGGGGTGCTGGGTGGCTCATCAGAATAAGGCACCATGCTGTGGTCAATGAGTGAGCCTTATGGTCTGACAAAGTATCTGACCCACACCAGGGCCAAGTGTTCCTGGCAGCCTGGCAGGGCCATGGCTCTGGCATTGCCCAGGGATGGAGGGTTTCAGCCTGGCAGGGTCATGGCTCTGGAATTGCCCAGGGATGGAGGGTTTCAGTGGCAGGATGGCCTCATGACTCTCAAGGTCCCCTTGTTTGGTCTTTTTCTCTCAGGCTGAAGAATAAGTAAACATTTTGAGTTCATTACATTAAATCACATTATATTACATTACATTACATTATTGGCATTTGGCAGACGCTCTTATCCAGAGCGACGTACAGTTGATTAGACTAAGCAGGAGACAATCCTCCCCTGGAGCAATGTACAGTTAAGGGCCTTGCTCAAGGGCCCGACGGCAGTGCAGATCTTATTGTGGCTACACCAGGGATCGAACCACCGACCTTGCGGCTCCCAGTCATTTACCTTAACCATTACCCTACAGTCATGTACCTTGGTACCCGAGTTCGACCCTCCATTGTTATTATACCCTTGTGTTCTGGCTTTTCTCTGCATGCTGAATGCAAAAGCTTATCCTTGGGTCAGTGTGGGCTGATATGTTTGCAGAGTTAGGAACATAGGGTATTTTGGTGGACTGCAAGCACTGCACTCTGTCCTGTAAGAATCAGAGTCATTAGAGCCTTGGCATACCGGAGAAAAACTGTGTTAACGTTCAGCACCGATCTGTAATTAATGCAAAGAGGAATGGGCGTCCATTGTGGGGTCTAAAACCACATATAAACATAACACTGTTCCTCTTTCAAGTAATTATTCTGTCTGTACTTCTGTGTAGTTGGTTCACTCAGTAATCAGGTTTAATTAACTGAAAAAGCATGGAATGCCTTGTAGTTGAGTCTTGGGGATCTGATTAAGCACCTGTAGGGAAGGTCTAAGAAATTAAAAAGGCAAGGGTGAACACTGAAGACAGACTGAAAATGACTGACAGACACACAGGAAGACAGACTGACGGACACATCCCTGCATTGAAAAGATCTCTGAGACCTGTGTGTGCCTGCACACCTATGAGCTGGAACAGCTGATTTGCTGACTACACTTAAAGGAAAACACCAATATTTGGGGGAAATATACCTTTCCTTAACTTGAGCCCCGTCTCCACCTGACAGCCGAGACAAGACGAGACTAGAGAAATCTCGGAACGTCCGTGTTTAAATCTAAAAACATCTGCGAATATGGACCACACCAAAGTGCCGAATAAACAAATAAACGACTCTTTCCATGACGACCTGAGTTAACTGTAACGTTAAATCAGAAATTGTTCTAAAACTCCGGGGTTAAGACTTGACATGCTCAGTTTTTGAAACGCCAGCCGGCAAGAGCCGGCAGTTCTTATGATAAAACTTTCTTCTAACAATTTAATTTGAATTTTTGTGCATTCACTGGCCAAATTTCCATGTTAGCATTATTGTATTGCTAAACTGTTTCATTTCAAATACACATGATACCTTGTGTAAGTAAGACAGCTTCAGACTTGCTGTAAGGTGTATTCCTTCACTTTGAAGGAGGTAGGTCTTGATGCTAAGCTAACACGTTATGCTAACACGCTATGCTAACACGCTATGCTAACACGTTATGCTCACACGGACATTGAGCCTGTGAATGCACAAATATGAAAATGAAATAGAACATCTTGTCTAAGTCTGGGTAAGTCGAAAAAAGGTATTTCCCCAAATATTGGTGTTTTCCTTTAAGGCATTTCCATCCTTCTGCTAATACCGCCTTAAAAGAGCATGGTCCAATCCACTGTTTTAAGTGTAACAGTATTTTATACCTGAATAGGCATCTGTTGTATTGTACACACTACACGTTGAGACAATACACAAGAGAATTCTGAGCCACAGTAGAGTCAAGCACAGGAAAGCACCCAAGCATTACACACTCCCTCCGCAGCCCAATGGTTTCCTGATAGAGAGGGATTAAGCATTACAACACTTGACTTACTTGCATGGATTATTCAGTTTTAGGGAACCTAAACTCTGCTCCATCGCTCCAATGCAGAACATAAGACGTATTTACGCCAAATATCATAAATCCACTGTGTTCTGTGAAAATGTCAATAAGACACACACTGGTTTTCAAAAGAATTACATAAGCTGCTTTCACATGACAAGAATCAAACATTGCTTTTAATGCCAAGACTAAGGTGGGGACAGAAGATTTGAGAACCGAGTGCCGCCAGTTGAAATTTGATGTCCTCCATCCAGGAAACCATTGGTTTGTTGAACTGTAAATAAGGTGTTAAGAGTAAGTGAGAGTCATGGGTTGTCTGTGAAACTTGCTTTGTGAAACCCGTAATGTTAACAAACTAATAGGGCTAACTTAGCTTACAGGAAACACCTCTGCCTGGCCTCTGTGTTGCTAGTAGTAGTGATAGCCTACATCTGCCTGCTTCATACAAAGCTGTGACGTGACTGGACGTGCTAGGAAAGGTCAGCGTCAAACAAAGTCAAAGTTTAAGCTGTTTGAACCCTGATGGCTCACAGCGTGGCTTTATTTAGAGCTCTGCGCTACGTCAGCGCCCCTCCCTCCACAGCAGGGCCACGGTGTGATGCCCTTGTCACGCGCTGAGATGCTGATCGCGCGAGAGACGCTCTTCAAAAGTCAAAAGCATTTTATTTCCACATTTTATTTCATTTTGTGATATGTTCAATTTGTGATATGTTCATTTTGTGTTATGTTCATTTTGCGCTATGTTGACTGTGTTATGACTTCATTCGTTTGTGTTACTTTTCAATTTTACACTCTCCCTGTGGTGGTCTTGCGTAATTTGATAATGTATATAATGCACTGCTTTCACCTTTCACTCTATGGTGTGCATGTTTATGTGCGTACTAAACCCAGGAAAAACTGGACTAATGTTTTTTTAAATAAACAAAAAATAATAACAATTACTATGATTAGCTATGATTATTATTTGATCAATGCTATTGGTGTTGTAGTTTGTACACATACGTTTTACTTGTAAAACTGGCTGCGTTCTGTGTTGCAGTATTAAACAAATATGTATTCCTTTAATTATGCTTATGTTTTATATGCTTTCCGTTCTCATTGAGCTGTGCTTGTTCAACTGTGCCAAACTAGGGGTGCAGAGAACTCTAAATCAATGTTATACTATATGCTGTCAATAATTCTGTCATTATTAAATTTGTTAATTTATTTGCTGAAATTTTAAGGAAAATAAAAGATCTTTGTCACATGGTAGAAAGTTTCTCCCTTATTTACTTGTTAGTGTATTTTGTTTGTGTGCATGGTGTAATGAGTTTGAGTTATATTTGTTGCATCTGGCAGTCGGAGGGTTGTGGGTAATGGGCTTTGGATAAATGCAGTAGTATGATACATTATATAGCTCCAAATTAGCAATACCAAATTCACTTTAAATTAAGTGCGTCAACCTCAGTCTTGACCACAATAGGTAGTCATACAACCGAAAGGTTGATAGTGCAATTTTATTGACCTCACAGAAAGAAAAATGGCACTAGGGTTGTGCTGGAGATGCAAACAACAATGTTAGTAATGTTGCTGCAGTGCAAACCACAGTAAGTATCATAGGCATTTAAATCAGTATTTTGTTATTATTGATAATAATGCGGATCGATTTTTGCAGTTTGAGTAACTGCTGATCTCCTGGGATTTCCACGCGCAACAGTCTCTAGAGCTTACTTACTCTGAGCGGCAGTTCTGCAGCCGGAAACACCTTGTTGATGAGAGTGGCCAGACTGGTTTGAGCTGAGAAAGGCTACAGTAACTCAGATAACCACTCTGTACAATTGTGGTGAGCAGAAAAGCATCTCAGATTGCATAACACGTCAAACCTTGAGGCGGATGGTCCTACAACAGCAGAAGACCACGTCGGGTTCCACTTCTGTCAGCCAAGAACAGAAATCTGAGGCTGCAGTGGCCACAGGCTCACCAAAACCACAGTTAAAGATTGGAAAAACCTGGCCTAGCCTGGTCTGATGTTTTTTGCTGAGTCATACAGATGGTAGGGTCAGAATTTAGTGCCAACAGCATGAATCCATTAACCCAACCTGCCTTGTGTCAACTGTCCAGGCTGGTGGCGGTGGTGTAATGGTGTGGGGGAATGTTTTCTTGGCACACCTTGGGCTCGTTAATACCAATAAATCATCACTTGAATGCCACAGCCAATTTGAGTATTGTTGCTGACCATATGCATCCATTCATGGCCACAATGTACCCATCTTCTGATATTCTATTCCAGCATGAAAATGTCACAAAGCAACACTCATCTCAAACTGGTTTCTTGAACATGACTATGAGCTCAATGTTCTTCAGTGGCCTTCCTTGTCACCGGTTCTGAATCCAATAGACCACCTTTGCAATGTGGTAGAACGGGAGATTCGCAGCATGAATGTGCAGCTGCCAAATCTGCAGAAATTGCGTGATGCAATCTTGTCAACATAGAATAGAATCTCAAAGGAATGTTTTTAACATCTTGTGGGATCCATGCCATGAAGAATTGAGGCTGTTTTGAGAGCAAAGGGCCCCTACCCAGTGTATAGTGTTCCTAATAAAGTGCTCAATGAGTATGTATATTATTATAGATGATTTACGCGGTTTTTCTCCAGATTACGCGGTGATTTTCATTGCACATTGTTTTTTAAAGCATTCTTAAATTTGCTGTTTGTTGTTTCCCAATTTTGTTTCATCTGCTGTTGGACTAGCTTGACATTTTGGAAATCATGGTCTCTCCAGTCTAACTAAATTTTCAGTGAAGGACACAAGCTTGTGGAAGCACAAATTTCAAACACAACACCAATCTGTACAGTGTCTGGTGTTACTCTGAATCATTTATTTTAAGTTGGGCTCCATCCATTGATTTTGGTATAACAGTTGTAAAAGTTCTTTTTTTTAGAAACAAACCATATTTCTGAATTTGGTCCACATGTAAGTATGTAAGAGTGTTTTGTACACATTTGAGTAAATATATTAAGATGCCACATTTTGAAATGTAATATATACTCAGTGAGCACTTCATTAGGTATTTATTCAACTTATTTTTTAGACTTATTAAGTCTTCTACAGCTGTACTGTTCTCCTCTGACCTCTCATTAACAACGTCTTTCTGACCGCAGAAATGCTGCTCACTGGATGTTTTTTGTTTTTCACACCATTTTCTGCAAACTGTTGTGTGTGAATATCCCATGAGATCCGCAGTTTCTGAGATGCTCAAACTACCCTGTCTGGCTCCAACAATCATTCCACGGTCAAATCACAATTCTTCCCCATTCTGACATTTGGTCTGAAAAACAGCTGAACCTTTTGACCACATCTGCATGCTTTCATGCATTTAGTTGCTGCCACATGATTGGCTGATTGAATATTCACATTAACAAACGGGTGTATAGGTCTACCTAATAAAGTGCTCACTCAGTGTATATGGCAGGGGAAAGTACACATAATTTTAGCGGTTGCAAAATATTTGCAAATATTCGCAACAGGGGCCAGGGATTTTGGGCCCTGTGAAAAGATCTCAAATTGGGCACCACCTCCCCTGGCCACCTCATCCCCGCACAATTAAGGCCAGTTTATAGTCTGGCTGCAGAGCGTCGCTGCGACCGACAACATGCACAGTGTCGAGGACCCGGCCCTAGGCCCGCCTGATGAGAGATTGACAGAAGATAGGTTGGGCAGAAATGCATTGTTAACCCCTCGCACACGCCAGTGGGGTGGTAGTAAGCACGCCCGTAAGAGGAAAAATATGTGGTTCAGAGCTAATGTGCAGCCCTACTTGTCAGCAGAGGAGTCTGAAGTCGGAGGACTTAGATTTAGGGTACTAAGGAGCAAGGAAGGCTAAAGGTCTGACTGAGGCCATGCGTAACATGAATGTATAATAACATTCTTGGTTGAGAAGCTTTTATCTCCCTGAAGGGGGAGCTATAGGATAAGGTAAAGGCCAAAGAGGATGGATGTTTGAAGGGTGTATCTTGACATTAACATCTGGTGGAAAGGTGGATTAGAAAAACAAAGGGGTTATATGAACCTTATGTGAATCACGTAAAGGCACCGGTATACAGTTGAAAGAATATAAAGCAATGTATGTGATTAGCAAACTGAAAGATGATATTTAACCTGTGAGCTGTATAATTCTATTTACTTGACTACAATAAAATATGCTTAATCATTATCATAATTGAGTGGAATTGAGTCAACTACAAAAACTACAGTGAATACAGGAGATCATATAACAGTGTTGCATCACACCACTTCACTTCAAGACTGGGCTGGAAGTTCAGTAGAACTTACCAGTTCTCCAGGACGTTCGAAAGTACTTAAAGGAAAAGAGAGTTTGTCTCCGAGACACCTCCTCGTGGGGTACTGCTCGTGGGAACGTGAGGTCTGAGCTCAGCACGGGGTCTCAGGCTCACGACAACAGCGACATTGGGTTTATACTCTAGGCAACTACAGTGCGTCTATATCTTTTCGCTGTCGGCGATAATTCATGAACGTTCTGTGATTTCAGTGTAACATTCACTCCACTGAAATGTTACAAGACGAGAACATTTATCAGCTGCTGTTTATATTACAGAATCACATAAATCCAGGAACAGATATGGCCATCCCTGCCTTTTACGGCACCCCAGGGTACACGTAATTTCTAGATGGTGGTGGTGTATGAGTAGGAGGGGATAATTTAGAGAATACTACATTTTATAGGTTTTATTCATTTCAGACAGATGGGGTGAGTGGGTAGTAAAAAATATCTGACTCCACACGACAGCTGGGCAAGAGCACATTTTGCCGGTGAAGGTAGTGTGACTAACAAAAATAAGAGAAGGACAAAAACGGCAGGTGACCTAATTTCTACCTGCACAAGCAACGAATTGTTTACGTTGGGCGGAGAGGAAAAAAACTCAGTTGAAAGTTTTTCTCCAGATTACGCGGTGATCTATACGCTTGGCCTACATCTGTCACACAGCGAGTTTAGACCAATCGTAGGTGAGTCCGCTGTGTTGGAAACCGAAAGCAGAACAACGATGGATTGAAGTAACCAATCATACTGCGCATGTCAGCACGTTGTGTGCGTTAATAAACGCTGCGTTATATGGCAGACGCGCGTCTTATCCAATCAGTTTCAAGGGACGGTTTGAGGAAACGGCCATTGTGAGTGGCATGACGAGGAAGAAGAAAGGTCTTGAAAGAGTGGAAGACTCGGGCGATGGTCCTACAATAATCAATTTACATTTATTTGTTTTTTTATCTGTTGCTTTCGCCTTTGCTATACTATTATCGGATAGCTGAGGAAACTGGAATACGTAGATAACTGCTTAAGAGGTGAGTGATCGTTAGCTACTGACTCGTTGGCTAGTTTGCCAGCTAAGTGGGTAACCAGCTGGCGAATGTAGGCTAACTGACTCCTGGCTGGTAAACACATTAGCTAGCTAGATAGCTTAGTAGCTAGCTGCAGTACGTATATCGTGCGTAACTAGGTTGTTGTCTAGTACTGTCCGGTGTAAGTTACTTCATCTGGTTGCTTGTTTGCTTGGTTAGTATGAAGCTACCTACAATACTTATCCTAGATGTTAGACTAGCTGGCCATATGAACGCGTATTGTAGTCCGTTTTCCTCCCTCTAGGCTTGGTAGGTGCGTGTAAGAAAGAAGACCATCTTGGCTACAATATTTGGCCTAGCTTCTGATCAAATCTTTTGTAGCCAGATTTGTTACCTCGCCTCTTGGGGTATGGTAGATTTGTAGATTTCTTTTAAATGGCGAAATTTACAGATAGCTGCTAGTTGTAGCTAGTTACTAATGGAGCAGGGTTAATTTAACTGGACGAGCAGGATTTAGGTGAACAGCATTGCACAAGTTTGTGCAACGTTAGAGCCCATTAAATGAGTCAGTGGCAGAGCTATGTTAAGTTACTAAAGAAATTATGCAATGTTATGATTCACTGTATCCCCAGCTTGTCTGTAATTCGCCAGTTTGTTACTGTTCTGCATGGTGTTGTGTGCGTGCCAGACCTGGGTCAAATAAGTAATTGATTTCGATTAAAATACTTTTCTGTGCTCGATTGAGCTTGCTTGGTGCGGTTGAGCCAACCAAAAAGACCAGAAGGCAGGGTTTACTCTTTTCCAATACACTAGACAAGCTCAGTATAAGGTCAAAAAGCATTTAAATCCAAAACAATTCCATATTTTATCCAGGTGCGTGTGGTGTGGGTGTGGGTGTGGGTGCGGGGTGTGGGTGTGGGTGTGGGTGTGGGTGGGGTGTGGGTGTGCGTGTGTGCGTGGGGTGTGCGTGTGTGCGTGGGGTGTGCGAGTGTGTGTGGAGTTGGAAAGCTTCGACACCGTTCCCCCTCTGACATCCCTGCAGCCCCTCGTTGCTGTGCACCTGATGTCGGCCCAAGCGTCCGCAGGAAGTGTGGCGTCGGAAGCCCTTCCTGGGTCGCCGTCCCCCGGGGGCGAGCGGGAGGAGAAGGGGGCGCGGGGCTTGGCGGGGAGCAGGTATGTGAAGCTGAACGTGGGGGGCTCGCTCCACTACACCACCGTCCAGACCCTCAGCAAGGAGGACGGCCTCCTCCGGAGCATGTGCAGCGGAGCGGTGGAGGTTACCATAGACTCTGAAGGTAAGATCCCAGCTGTGTCTGTGTGTGTCTGTGTGTGTCTGTGTGTGTCTGTGTCTGTGTCTGTGTTTGTGTGTGTCTGTCTGCGTCTGTCTGTGTCTGTGTGTGTGTAGCTTATTGGTCTTCACTCCTGGTCCTGGAGAGCCGCAGGGTGTGCTGGGGTCCCCAACCCTGGTTCTGGAGAGCCGCAGGGTGTGCTGGGGTCCCCAACCCTAGTCTTCGTTCTTTTTTTGTCTTCAGATTTAAAACCAGTTCAGACCCAAGAACCCAGATGAGGTACTGTGTAATTGATCAAGATTGTCAAATCCTGAGCAATAACAAAAACCAGCAGACCCTGTGGCTCTCCAGGACCTGCGGAAGGGAATTTGTCTGTGCGGGTGAGTTTGTTTCCAGTCAGTGGGAGTGCATGGACCACAGCCCCTCTCTCTCTCTCTCTCCCTCTCTCAGGCTGGGTTCTGCTGGACCGGTGCGGGAGGCATTTCGGACTGGTGCTGAATTTCCTGCGCGACGGGTCGGTGCCGCTCCCGGAGGCTCACAGGGAGCTGGAGGAGGTTCTGAAAGAGGCCCAGTTCTACAGGGTCCAGGGCCTGGTTGAGCACTGCCTCAGCGCACTCAAGGTCAGCAGAGGTCGCCAAGCGATAGATAGTTGCATGATAAATGTATTACATTTTCTGGTGCCAAATGGAAAATAAACAAAATTAAAAAAACTTGTTTTTTTGCATCTGATCGATGGACAGGAATTGGGAATTTTCATTTTATGGAGCAAAGATTCCAGCTCAGTTGTCCTGTGGGTTTTGGGGGATTTCTGTCTGAGTATATGCTGATGTGTCTGCTGTGCTAACGGCTCCTGTGCTAACGGCTCCTGGTCTTCCAGAAACGGTCGGACGGGAGCGAGGGGGCCTGCAGGATACCCATGATCACCTCGGCCAAGGAGGAGCAGAGGATGATCGCCTCGTGCAGAAAGGTGGGTCTTGGCTTGGTGGGTGCGCTGTGCGGTAACGTGCTAGCACTAGCGCTGTGCGTGGGTGCGGTAACGTGCTAGCACTAGCGCTGTGCGGTAACATGCTAGCACTAGCGCTGTGCGGTAACATGCTAGCACTAGCGCTGTGCGTGGGTGCGGTAACGTGCTGGCACTAGCGCTGTGCGCTGTGCGGTAACGTGCTAGCGCTGTGCGGTAACGTGCTAGCACTAGCGCTGTGCGGTAACGTGCTAGCACTAGCGCTGTGCGTGGGTGCGGTAACGTGCTAGCACTAGCGCTGTGCGGTAACATGCTAGCACTAGCGCTGTGCGGTAACATGCTAGCACTAGCGCTGTGCGGTAACATGCTAGCACTAGCGCTGTGCGTGGGTGCGGTAACGTGCTGGCACTAGCGCTGTGCGGTAACGTGCTAGCACTAGCGCTGTGCACTGTGCGGTAACGTGCTAGCACTAGCGCTGTGCGTGGGTGCGGTAACGTGCTAGCACTAGCACTGTGCGTGGGTGCGGTAACGAGCTAGCTGGCTGGCGAGCACTATGCATGTCTGGCTGCATGGAACTGTATGTACTTGAGAATGGCGTGCATTCATAGCTGCGCACAGACATCAGGAACTTGTTGGAATGAGACCGGAGCATGGTGCTAACTGCTGGGTGGGTCTCTTTTTCAGCCTGTGGTGAAGCTACAAAACAACAGAGGGAACAACAAATACTCTTACACCAGGTACTGTTTTTGCTTCACTGCAACACCGTGATGTTTAGGTTCAAACAACACCGGTTTTTAGGTGACAGGCATTTGCACACTTGCACCTGGAGCTGGATCTGGTCTGTTGGCACACGCACGCATGTATGAATGAAAGGGCCCTCCCCTGCAAATGCTTTTAGTAGACACCCACCGCTCTGGTTTTCTTGGTGCAGTAACTCTGACGACAACCTGCTAAAGAACATCGAGCTGTTCGACAAGCTGGGCCTGCGCTTCAACGGCAGGGTGCTGTTCGTGAAGGATGTGCTGGGGGATGAGATCTGCTGCTGGTCGTTCTACGGGGAGGGCAGGAAGATCGCAGAGGTGTGCTGCACCTCCATCGTCTATGCCACCGAGAAGAAGCAGACTAAGGTGGGTGGAGTTTGGTGTGTTCTGCCCTGAGACACTGCTCATTTACACTCACAGTGGTGTAGTTTAGGGATTTGGGTGATTGTGATTTTCAAACAGTGGTGTAGTTTAGGGATTAGGGTGATTGTGATTTCCACACAGTGGTGTAGTTTAGGGATTAGGGAGATTGTGATTTTCACACAGTGGTGTAGTTTAGTGCTGAGGGAGATTTTCATATTAATTATGGCTCATAATGGATCTCTCTCTCTCTCTCTCTCTCTCTCTCTCTCTCTCTCTCGCTCTCTCGCTCTCTCGCTCTCTCGCTCTCTCGCTCTCTCTCTCTCTCTCTCTGACCCCTGCCCCCCCCCCCCACACACACAGGTGGAGTTCCCAGAGGCTCGAATCTTCGAAGAGACCCTCAACATTCTCATCTATGAAAATGGGCGTGGCTCAGGGCCGGGGGGCGTGGCCCTCTTGGAGTCGGGCGTGGGCTCCTCAGGCGCCGGCCAATCGGAGGAGGAGGGCGCCGGGGTAGGGGGCGGGGAGCGCAGGGTTCGGCGGATTCACGTGCGGAGGCACATCATGCACGACGAGAGGGGGCACGGGCAGCAGACCGTGTACAAGGACTGAGGCTGGGGGCCGGGGCTGGGGGCCGGGGCTGGGGGCCGGGGGCTGGGGGCTGGGCTGGGGCCGGGGCCTGAGGAGAGGTGGGGATGATGAGAGGTTCCAAACACAGTGGGCTCATTTTCCTCTTTTTATTTTCCTTGCTCCTGACCCAGAAATCGATCGCAGTCCGCCATCTTTAAGGACATTCCAACCCCTGAAATGTTCTTTCTTGGAGCTTGAAGTAGAAGTTAGGAACTCCTAATCTTGCCGTTGAGCAAGGAAACCTAGAACGCACCCTTTGCAGGAGTGTTTCTTTCGCGATGCGTGACGTATAAACAATCGACCTGTGGATCCACCTCTCCCCATCTGCCACACACCTGCTGTGTCTGTAACTGCCGTGTCTGTAACTGCCGTGGCTTCCAACTGACGTTTGAAAGAGAAAAGGACATTCCATCCTAATTCACATTTTCTAAACTTCCCCATCTTCACTTCTTTCTCTAGCCTTTTCCAGTGGGTGGAGCTTGGAGTAGAAAACAGGGCAAGGAAAAGAAAAAGAGGTGAAAATAAGCGATTGGAAAGAGCCCACAGAGGGACTGGGGGGGGCACAGCAGAACAGCTGGGTTAAAGGAGAGAATGGGTACGGTAGTGATGGAGGGGTAAGGGTGTTTTTCACACACACAAAGTGAATGAGAGGAGAGGTTGATGCAGGAATCGAAAAGGAGTCATTTGACACAAACTGACTGGATGCTTCGGCACGTTGACACTGCACTGAGGGCGAGGGTACCTTAAAGGGGAGAGTATATTCCTGTAAACTCCATTTCAAGTATGTTTTCACATTAACATGAAGCATAATTATTGTGTGTGTATACTATGCGTTTGGCAGTTTTGTCATTTCTTTATTTATTGTGCTTTTAATTTATTGTTGTGAATTTATAATTTTTTTTAAATATTATGTATGAGTGCGTATTGCGTGCGTGCGTTGGGAGGCTGTGTTGTACGTTTACCTTGCTATACAGTGATTGGGTGCGTTTTGTATCAGGATGCATGGGCTAATAGAGTTGTTTACTGATGGGTACATTCACAGACTGTGATGCAGACTGGAGACTGACACTCGTGTATTGACACTCATTTACTGACACAACACGTTTCCATTCAAATTTTTCTACTTTGGGCTTTTTCCAGTTTGGTATCTGTACAAATTTTGCACATGGGCTGCTGTGGATTTTGTCCCAGCCTTTTCCGAAAACATTCAGTTGGAGGGGAATTTTGGGAATGCTTGCCAAGGAGATTTCACATTGATGACCACAGTAACCTTCATTACTGACTGACTGATGACTGACTTGTGTATAGATTTTTCCGGCTTCTGTTTATAATGTTTAAAAAAAAATAAAAAAACCTAAACCTGCCAACAGTGAACTGCACCAATTATGTGCTATGTGTAAAAATCCTTGTATTTAAGGTTTTGTTATTTTTGGGTCCATAAACATTCTCAATAAAAACAAAATGTTTTTAACCTTGCATCCCATCGAAAATGTATTCTGTATGTGCGTATCTATTGTCTCACACTGTCAGTTTCTGAGGCAATTTATTTGCAGTTTGTCTGGATAAATAATCTACTGTCACCATCTTGTCAAAACATAAATTCATTCAATCAAAGTGATTGATTTCTGACGGAATGCCCCATGTTTAATAACTGCATTCACTGCCTAAGTTACCTAAGCAGCTAACTAGCTGTTTAGGAAACTATTCGTTGTTTCATTGTCAAACAAATAAACAACAAATGGGTACCAGCTCCATTGCCATATCCGCTCTAGTTTCCTTTATTCTAGTGAGCACGGTTGCGTTGGTTGGCACTTACATTCAAGACGACTAAATTTGAACCACAATACCTCACCCGTTTCAAAACCAATCTCACTAATATTTTGCAGGTATACTACTTCGTTGCGCCATTTCTGTGTTATGGATACCCTTAAAAATGTGCATAAAACATTAAGACCTTTTTGTGCAAATAACTCAAATTAAATCAAACTTATCCCGGCACGAGGACACTGATTCTGTGGGAAATTCAGAAATATACCGTGCCTTTTCTAATTTCATGACTGTACATTCTATTAAATTTGAATTAGACCTCACAATTCTGAATTTCGACGATGAATTGTGTATCGATTTAACATGGCGAGACGAAGCTCATCTGAAGTTCTAAATGGACCGTTATGTTCAGCAACGTTATCGCGTACAGGTAACTGTACCACATGACATTACACAGCACACCGACAGTAGCACACACGGGGTGCGTGGGTCGATCCCAAAGTATCAATGCTGCTGATACTGTGATTTAAGACATCGATACCTGTGTTTATAAAAATACACACTTTTTTTTTCTCTTTGCTTACCTGAAGCTGGACTGAGCCAGTGCACTACTTTCACGAAACTAAACGTTTCTTTCTCAAACGTCAATTGCCAGCCATCAACACGGTTTTTACATATTATCTTGCTTGCATGTTCTCTCATGCCATGTGTAATGAGAAAGATTCCACATTTACATCAGCCAGTCAGTTAAATACCACTTTTTGCCAGTAGATGGCATCCGCATATAATAAATGGGATTTTCTTTACTTGAGGGCCGAATAGATTCTTTAATGCAATTTCTCAGCCAAGGGTTTTATTTTTAATGCATATTTATAGCCTCACACCAAAGAGGTCCAGGGTTCGAATCCCAGTCGGCCGGCCTCTCTGTGTGGAGTTTGCATGTTCTCCCCGTGTTCACGTGGGTTTCCTCCGGGTACTCTGGTTTCCAGTCCAGAGACATGCAGGTTAGGCTGATTGGAGAGTCTAAATTGGTATGCTGGGATAGGCTCCACCCCCCCCGCGACCCTGTTCAGGATAAGCAGGTTAAGATAATGGATGGATGGATGCATATTTATAATTACCTATTAATTACCTTTTTTTTTCCAAGTGAAATGTTTGCATTTTCTGAAAGCGTCAAAAGACAGGAAATTAAATTGATCAGCATATGCTTTTCAAGGTATCAGCACAAATCTTTGAAAACTGCTACAGTCATGTACAATGCCAACTGTGTCAAACAGCATGTATGTTAGCACTTTTCTAAAGCATGCTTTATTTCCAGTATGTCCAATGTGTCCTATTTGGTACCAAATATCTCGTATCACTCTTTCAACATAGCTTGCCCACAAACTGTCGGTAAGTAGCATACAATTCTTTTTGTTCTTTCTTAAGATATATTTCAGTGCTTTTTCAGCTTTATTGAATAGAACAGTGTGGAGAGACAGGAAGGGCGGGAGCTAGAGAGGGGGAATACATGCATACTGAATGTAGTTCTGGATAAAAGAGAAGATCCTACATGATGGTGTATATTGTATGCATACTGAATGTAGTTCTGGATAAAAGAGAAGATCCTACATTAAAGTGTATATTGTATGCATACTGAATGTAGTTCTGGATAAAAGAGAAGATCCTACATGAAAGTGTATATTGTATGCATACTGAATGTAGTTCTGGATAAAAGAGTAGAAGCAGATGTATTGTCTACAGTATGTATGTATATGGGCCTATACATAATTATTCGTATTTGTCCAAACATAATTGACCAATTAAACAAAGTCATGGCGGACTAATGTGCATTCACATTCACTCAATGACAGTGTCACCCACAAATCACTTTTATTCTCACTATAGGAATAAATGTCATAACGTTATATGTAATATATACAATATGTAATATATACATATTCAATTTATCAAAATAATAATATGCTGCGATTTGCAATGCAAATAATTGTGTATAAATTGGAAAGTCTTGCACAAGTTCTGCACAAACTAAATATAAACTAATGTAAACTGTAGCATGTTGTCAAAGTTCTGTGCTGATACAACTTGATGGAGAGCAGGCTGGTGTTGGCATTAGGGCTGATCAATTTAATTTCCTATCTTTTGAGTCTTTCAGCAAATGCAAACATTCCACGTATCCATTGATGGATGACACTGACTTTTAGAAGACCTAGATCTCTAAATCTTGAGCTTTGCCATCTTATCAGGTTTAAACCCAAATTATAGTAAATGTATCATATTAGGAATTGGATCTTTAAAAAATACCATGTTTACATTACCATGCTCTAAGCCAATCAGATGATAGATGGTGATATATATATGTTAGAGATCCAAAGAACTTGAGTGACCTCTCAATAATAAACTCTAAAAGAAAATTTTCAAAAATTGATAGAATACTGCAACCATGGCAAGGCAATCATTTGAGTATATGTGTAAAAACATCACTAATAAACTTTCTAGTGACCTCACAATTTTTATACTTTATATAGTCCAGTTAACTCCATGAACAGAAAATATTTAAGTTTATATAGAATGGGAAACCAGATCAAATCAAGTGAACATTCCTGTATCATAAATATGACTGCTGGGAGCAATTATTGAATATGAAAGTATTAAATTCTTCCTTAAAATCATCACAAATTGGGAAACTTTAAAAACTGTTCAAATCCTGACTGGTTCAGTAGTAGGTTACTTGAACAGGCTCATCCCGTGTTTAAGGGTGGCCATCTGGTATATTTACAGCTCAATTCTGTCCACTTCAAATGGTTTACAAAACAAATGCATTTCAATTTGTCTAAAATCCTCAGTGAATCCATACAAAGCTATGAAGCTACAATCCATACAAAGTTACAATTTCCAATATCATCCACCTGAAAAAGTTTACCAAATATCTCAACCGATTACATGGTTCAATACAAGTAGCCTAAGCAGGTAATAAACCTATATTTATGAAACAATGTTTTGAGAATAGAATTATCTTTATAAATGATATTTTAAATGAAGAAGGTAAAATTATGTCATATGAACAAGCTACTAAATTGTATGTACAGTGTACCACAGAATTGGAAAAGGGAATTAGTTAAGGTGTGTGGAAAATTAATAATTTGCAGACCCTGTAAAAACAATAAATGGACAAAAACTAGAAATATTAATAAAGAAATGTATCTTTTTTATTTAAAAAATAAAGGTGGATTTGATTTTACAGTATCGTATTTCTTCCTACATCTACATCACAAAATATGACGTATCTATTAAATAGCGGTATTGAATATCTGCTGCTTATCCTTTAAATCACCTTGGTTTTCTCTTTTGCCCTCAACGTACATTACTTCCTAGTCTTCATCGCCTAGCCCCTCCATAGACATGCACATTCAACTAAACAGGCAAGCACGCCTTCAGCTAACCCGCAGAACTGTGAGCTAACCTGGAGCTAGTACATTTCTGAAGCACCGGAAGTAAGACTGAACTGGGCATGTTGAGGGCAAAACATTGCAGCTCCCATTACAGTGAATGGAATGAATTACGCTCTTTGCGCGCCACTCGCTGTCCGCGCATACGCAAATGTGCGTGCCGTCAGTTTCCGAATCGAAAAAGTGCGCGTAATGTCAAGTTAGCTCATTTAAGAATGACGGGTGAGGATCGGATACGGGACTTCGTTGCAAAAGAGCTGCGTTATTGTTCAGATCTCAGGTAATGGTAAACATTCAGCTAGCTAACGGTCTTGCTGAAACGATTAGTTTATCTTACTAACATAGTCTGATTGGGAATTTTTGATGGATATTTTTAGCTAACTAAGTTGCCTCTATCTGAAAACTAGCCAACAAGCTGACAAACATTCCCCAATGGTCTCTTGCAAATATGTAGCTAACGTTAACTTAACTAAACTAAACTAACATTCAAACTCGATGGGCTGCTAAATAGTCAGTGTTTCAAATTTAGTGATTTAATTAACTCGCTTGATTAACGTTAGCAAGCTATCGTGAATAGCTGTAACGTAGCTAATTTTGGTAGCTAGCAGCTATCGAACTAACGTGTATATGCAACTTTCCTGCAGTTGTTAGCCTGACGCCGGGGCTGTTGAAATGGTAACGGTAGGGCTGCCTTCAGTCTTCAATGCAGAAAAACAAGGAACCTTCTCACCCCATCAGGAAAGTTGGACCGCTGTGTGTTAAAAGTTATTGAAGGGTACAACATTCGCGCCTAAGATCAGCACTGGAAAACGCGCCCTGTGGAACGTTGCAAGCATGCAGCACAGCCTGCTACCGATTCGATTTTGCCTCAACTATTTCACCTCAGACTAATTTGATCACATTCATGATTAATGTGATTAATGAACTTATCCCTGGTTATGGGTATGCACTTTGTTGTACGTCGCTCTGGATAAGAGCGTCTGCCAAATGCCTGTAATGTAATGTAATGTAATGTTGTTCTCGCTGTTGACAAAGACTTATGCTTTATGTCTGTATGAAATTGTGTGTAGGAAATTACGGAACGGATGTTTACCAATTTTGTTGGTATAAACACACTGTTCCGCGTCAAATACGAGGGCAGAATGGTACTTGAGAAGGTAGCTAGCTAGCAGACGACAAGAACAGTGGTATGCATATACCATATGCTGCCTGTTGCTGTGCGTTGCTTGTGCTGTTGTTAATATTTCGGCTTATTTTGGGTCCCAGCACGCTGACTCGAAGCATTCTCAGAGGACGGTACCTGAAGCAGGTGGGCGGGGGAACGCTGAGCCCAGAAGTGCGCATGCTGATGAAACGCGTTGTGGAAGAGGAACTCCTAAAAATGCACGTAAGGGCCTGCAATCTCATTTGAAGTTTAACGTTAATTAATGAATTAAGTAATACCACTTTTTAATTTGACAGCAAGATCTAGAAAATATAGAAAGAAGGCCGTTGTTTTTAATGGTGGACAATGCACCGTTAACCCTTTAATGTCCTCGCCAAGAGCCATGGAAAACATATGATATGCTCTACCAAAAGGTCAAGCAGAACATTAAAGGGTTAATTAAAGGTACAAGGTAATTTTTGTGTCAAAGCATTGTTACAAGACCAGTGTAAATCCCCTCCTATCGTTGAAAAAGCCTCACTGACGTAATGACTCACCCTCTGCCTGTGTTTATAGTCGGGTTTCAAAATATACAGTTGGCCAAAACATTGTACAGCTGTACAATAATTCAAGCTCATTGCTTGAAAATTGCCACAGCCAATGGTGTGGGGGCTTGTTCTGATTGTTTGTGTGAATCTGTCCAAATTGCACTCCAGATAAGCGATCATGGAAACTTACACTATATTGCCAAAGGTATTCACTCAGTTATCCAAATCATTGAATTCAGGTGTTCCAATCACTTCCATGGCCACAGGTGTATAAAATCAAGCACCTAGGCATGCAGACTACTTCTACAAACATTTGTGAAAGAATGGGTCTCTCTCAGGAGCTCAGTGAATTCCAGAGTGGTACCGTCATAGGATGCTACCTGTGCAATAAGTCCAGTCGTAAAATTGTGCCAAGTGCACAACGCAAGGGCCATAAAGACATGGATGAGCGAGTTTGGTGTGGAAGAACTTCACTGGCCTGCAGTCCTGACCTCAACCCGACAGAACACCTTTGGGATGAATTAGAGCGGAGACTGCGAGCCAGGCCTTCTCGTCCAACATCAGTGTCTGACCTCACAAATGCACTTCTAGAAGAATGGTCAAAAATTCCCATAAACACCTTGTGGAAAGCCTTCCGAGAAGAGTTGAAGCTGTTATAGCTGCAAAGGGTGGGCCGACATCATATTAAATCCTATGGTTTAAGAATGGGATGCCACTCACGTTCATATGTGTGTGAAGGCAGACGAGCGAATACTTTTGGCAATATAGTGTACAGTGGTGTGAAAAAGTGTTTGCCCCATTCCTGATTTCTTACTTTTTTGCATGTTTGTCACACTTAAATGTTTCAGATCATCAAACAAATTTAAATATTAGTCAAAGACAACACAAGTAAACACAAAATGCCATTTTTAAATGAAGGTTTTTATTATTAAGGGAGAAAAAAAAATCCGAACCTACATGGCCCTGTGTGAAAAAGTGATTGCCCCCCCTGTTAAAACATAACTTAACTGTGGTTTATCAAACCTGAATTCAATTTCTCTAGCCACACCCAGGCCTGATTACTGCCACACCTGTTCTCAATCAAGAAATCACTTAAATAGGACCTGCCTGACAAAGTGAAGTAGACCAAATGATCCTCAAAAGCTAGACATCATGCCGAGATCTAAAGAAATTCAGGAACAAATGAGAAAGAAAGTAATTGAGATCTATCAGTCTGGAAAAGGTTATAAAGCCATTTCTAAAGCTTTGGGACTCCAGCGAACCACAGTGAGAGCCATTATCCACAAATGGCGAAAACATGGAACAGTGGTGAACCTTCCCAGGAGTGGCCGGCCGACCAAAATTACCCCAAGAACGCAGCGACAACTCATCCAAGAGGTCACAAAAGACCCCACAACAACATCCAAAGAACTGCAGGCCTCACTTGCCTCAGTTAAGGTCAGTGTTCATGACTCCACCATAAGAAAGAGACTGGGCAAAAATGGCCTGCATGGCAGAGTTCCAAGACGAAAACCACTGCTGAGCAAAAAGAACATTAAGGCTTGTCTCAATTTTGCCAGAAAACATCTTGATGTTGCCCAAGACTTTTGGGAAAATACTCTGTGGTCTGATGAGACAAAAGTTGAACTTTTTGGAAGGTGTGTGTCCCATTACATCTGGCGTAAAAGTAACACCGCATTTCAGAAAAAGAACATCATACCAACAGTAAAATATGGTGGTGGTAGTGTGATGGTCTGGGGCTGTTTTGCTGCTTCAGGACCTGGAAGACTTGCTGTGATAAATGGAACCATGAATTCTGCTGTCTACCAAAAAATCCTGAAGGAGAATGTCCGGCCATCTGTTCGTGACCTCAAGCTGAAACGAACTTGGGTTCTGCAGCAGCACAATGATCCAAAACACACCAGCAAGTCCACCTCTAAATGGCTGAAGAAAAACAAAATGAAGACTTTGGAGTGGTCTAGTCAAAGTCCTGACCTGAATCCTATTGAGATGCTGTGGCATGACCTTAAAAAGGCGGTTCATGCTCGAAAACCCTCCAATGTGGCTGAATTACAACAATTCTGCAAGGATGAGTGGGCCAAAATTCCTCCACAGCGCTGTAAGAGACTCATTGCAAGTTATTGCAAACGCTTGATTGCAGTTGTTGCTGCTAAGGGTGGCCCAACCAGTTATTAGGTTTAGGGGGCAATCACTTTTTCACACAGGGCCATGTAGGTTTGGATATTTTTTCTCCCTTTTTTCAACCTTCATTTAAAAACTGAATTTTGTGTTTACTTGTGTTGTCTTTGACTAATATTTAAATTTGTTTGATGATCTGAAACATTTAAGTGTGACAAAAAAATAAAAAAAATAATAATAATAATAAATTAATTAATAAATAAATAAATAATAATCAGGAAGGGGGCAAACACTTTTTCACACCACTGTATGTAGGCCTATACTATTGCTTATTATCCAAGCGAAGACTATGTATCTACTGCTAAAACAATACCATTTTGCTATCGGTAGCAACGGATATTTGTAAATTTGGCAAGCTAACTAAACTTCAATCATGCGTGTTTAGCTAAACTTTACAGATGCATTGTTTGTTGTAGACTCGCATCTTAGTTGTCGCATCTTATATAAACAGGGTTGTGGTTTGAGGGTGTTTGTTGCTGTAATTCCTCTCTTGACCATTAGGAGTCCAAAATTACCAATTGTACCTTTAAACCTCATGTGTGTTCCAATTAAGTCATTTATCGATCAATAAATATACAATTTTCTATTCAAACGAGAAGGCTTTTAGCTTTGATTAGATATTTTCAGTCTACACTCCTGTTCTATGGCCTGTAAATGGCATTTTAAATAGGTGTCACCTGATTATTTGCTGTGTTATCAACAAGGAAAACATCAAGAGAAAGGTTTATAATTTATCTGTATCTAACATTATCATTTAATTTCAGAGCTGTACGTTTCTCCTCTTCCCAGCAGCCTGCAGCTGACATTTGCAATTGGCCCAAAATTGCTGTTCCAACCAAATGCACAAGTTTTTATGCAGATTTTTGACTAGCCTCCTGATTGAAAAAAAAATAAAAATAAAAAACTATTTGCAGGTTCAATACTAATGTCCCAGTGATGTTAATCACTGTTAGGTTATTTGAAACATTGTAAACACATTTTAACATTGCCGATCAGCTGTATTTAGAATGAGATAAAATTATACTTTTAGTACGGTTTCAATACTCAAGAACACAAGCAATCGAGAATAGATAAAATGCATGGATGTGTTCTTCATCCACCCTTTTCAGGATGGACTCTTGCCCAAAGAGAATGGACCTAATACCCCAGCATTCATTGCGAGATGGCAGATGAGACCACCCAAGCTCACAAATATGTTTTCTGTGTATTGACTTGACTCTGCTAACTAGTAGCTCGTTCGGAGACAAGCTGAGTTGGGTGCTGCAGCAAACGCTGACTAGATGTTAGCTGGGAGAGAGAGCACTTAAATGATCGTCCAATTGAGCTAAGCTAGCGTTAGCTTGGATGCATTGGTAGCCCCTGTTGCAGTTGGTAGACTTCTGTGTGTGTAAAGAAACTAGCATTAGCTAGCTAGAGGATGGTGGATGAAAAATGTTTTAGAACACTTGGCAAGAAATTACTTCCCAAGAACACAAGCTCTTCCGTCCGTGGTATTGCGTTCTTGGTTTTGGAACAGGACTTGGGCTCATGAATATGATGCGTTCACAAGACATTGAGAAACCCCCCAGTGATGATGTCACTCTGGTCTCACAGGACAGTGACAGCAGTGACGATGAACCCCTGGTGATGAAGACCGTGCGCTTGTCCCCCAACAACATTAAGCGAAAGAGAGAGGAGGAAGATGAAGAGGATAAAGGATTGGCAAAGAGGAAGAAATCCCGCCTCCAGACAAGCCCTCCAGGTACGTCTGTTTGTGTGATTTCTCTGAACGTCACTCTGACAACAGTCTAATGTCGAGGTTAGAGAGCTTGCTTTAAATCCCGGGTGGGATACTGCCATTCTACCCATGAGCACGGTACTGCAACTGAATCGAATTGGACTGTACATAAAACATGCGTGTGGATCAGTGTCAGCCAGATGCCAAAATGGAGAAGGGCTGGGTCTGATTTAATGGAAGGGCTGGGTCTGATTATCATTCTGTGGGCAGTCTGTGATTTTATCATTCTGTGGGCTGGCTGTTGGGTGGTTTGTCGCCCCCTCCTGCGTCTCACGCACTCCTAACCCCCTGCTTCGGCTGATTGTCCTGCAGATTCAGCTGATTCTGGGATTGAAAGAGTGGGGCAGGAGGGAGAGGACAGAAGCAGGGACGGCGAGGAAGATGAGGGCAGCGACGCGGGGCAGAAGAAGACAAAAGCCTCTTCTCGAGGGAGACGGAAGAAGGCAACGGAGTCGGACAGCGAGGAAGATGACAACCGGGTTGCAATGAAGAGGCAGAAGACCGCTTCTCAAGGGAGACGGAAGAAGGCAACGGAGTCGGACAGCGAGGAAGATGAGGACCGGGTAGTGATGAAGAAGAAGGCAACGGAGTCGGACAGCGAGGAAGATGAGGACCGGGTAGTGATGAAGAAGAAGGCAGCCGAGTCGGACAGCGAGGAAGATGACAACCGGGTTGCAATGAAGAGGCAGAAGACCGCTTCTCGAGGGAGACGGAAGAAGGCAACGGAGTCGGACAGCGAGGAAGATGAGAACCGGGTTGTGATGAAGAAGAAGGCAACAGAGTCGGACAGCGAGGAAGATGACAACCGGGTAGTGATGAAGAAGAAGGCAGCCGAGTCGGACAGCGAGGAAGATGACAACCGGGTAGTGATGAAGAAGAAGGCAGCCGAGTCGGACAGCGAGGAAGATGACAACCGGGTAGTGATGAAGAAGAAGGCGGCCGAGTCGGACAGCGAACAGGATGCGGGATCCGAAGGGGGGAAATCCAGAGATGACCCAGAGAGCTCCGAGAGCGATCAGGAGAAGGGTCAGCCCCCCAAGAGAGGACGCCACGGGGCGCTGCCCCAGGACGGGGCTGGAGAGGGCCCGCCAGGGAAGGGCCCGCCTGGGGGTGGAGAACGGGAGAACGGGAGGAGGCCAGAGGCATCAGACTCATCCTCAGAAGAGGAACAGAGCGAGGGAGAAGGTGAGGGAGGATGCTAAAGCTGGGGTCGGCTCGGCGTTCAGTGACTGAACACACCTGAGCATACCTTTTTCACAAGGGGCGAATTTGTAATTCACCTTTTCTCTGTGAAATCTTTCCTTTAGAGAAGATGAGGCCAAAGAAGAAGAGCAACGCTGGAAGTGAATCAGACTCTTCATCTCTCCCTTCCCTGGAGGAAGAGGAGGAGCCGAAGGCCAAGTCGGAGCAAGGGAAGAAGACGATTAAGACAAAAAAGAAAGAAGAGGGAAAGGGCGCCGCAAAAGAAAGCAAGGTGAGACCCTGCTGGGTTTGGAACCCGGGCCTGGGTTGTTTTGCAGGGGCCGGGAGAATGGGGGGGGGGGGGCACCGGGAACATGGGGGAGGGGGGTGGCGCCGGGAGCATGGGGGGGCCACCGGGAACATGGGGGGGGGGGGGGGGGGGATCGATGATTAATACAGTGCACTCTGATTTCGCCTGGGGAAACAAACCTGCTCACTTCACTTCAGCCTGATTTTATTTGCAAAGTTCTGTCATGCTGGTTGAGATTTCTTTATTAAAGGAATACACCAACATTTTGGGAAATTCCTTTTTTCCCAACTTACCCAGATGAGATGTTCCATTCCATTTTCATTTTTGTGCGTTTCGGCTCAATTTCCATGTTAGCATAATGTGTTGGCTTAGCATAAAGACAGTAGGAGTCGGTAGCCTACATCCTTCACCGGGTAGAAATACACTTTACAGCAACTCCACAGCTGTTGTATTTACATTATTGCATGTTTCAACTACAGGTGCAGGGGAAAAAATTGTAATGTGAGATGTTGTTTTTGGAGAAGTTAAGACGGTTGTAGATATAACCACTGAACATGCATGTTACATTACATTAATGGTGTTACATTACATTCCATTACATTAATGGCATTTGGCAGACGCTCTTATCCAGAGCGACGTACAGTTGATTAGACTAAGCAGGAGACAATCCTCCCCTGGAGCAATGCAGGGTTAAGGGCCTTGCTCAAGGGCCCAACGGCTGTGCAGATCTTATTGTGGCTACACCGGGATTAGAACCACTGACCTTGTGTGTCCCAGTCATTCACCTTAACCACTACGCTACAGGCCGCCCATATGATTATCTACTTGTATAATAACTCTTATCGGGCTCAAGTCTTTATGCTAAGCTAACATGTTATGCTGACATGAAAACCGAGCCAGTGAATGCACAAAAATTAAATCTAACATCTCGGTCTGGGAAGAAATGTATTTCCCAAAATGTTGGTGTATTCCTTTAACTTAAAATCGGGCTGAAGTGAAGAGACTATGAGCAGCAGGTTTGTTTCACCAGCTGAAATGCCGCGTGCACTGCATGAATACTCCATCTTCAGTTTAAATTGAAGCTCAAATTATGCTTCGCTCAGAAAAAAAATGTTGTATTCCTTTAAGCCACAACATTAATGCAGTTGTTAATATCCAGGTGTAATTGCTTTGGAAATGCTTCACCTTGGTTCACAGACTGATTATTGCTTGGCCAACAAGAATGAATTTCAGCAACTTAACCTGCAACAATGGCCACGCTTTAATTTTGGGCTGTAGGAGGAAGAGCATAAGGCAGTGTCCCGGCTGAAGAGGTACATCGCCCTCTGTGGTGTGAGGCGGAACTACAAGAAGCTGCTGGAAGGCTGTCGCTCTGTGAAGTCCAAGGTTGCTGTGCTAAAGAGGGAGCTGGAGGACCTGGGAGTCACAGGTGGGGTTTTACAGATGAGCCTGCTGTGTGCGCAAGTGTGTGTGTGTGTGTGTGTGTGTGTGTGTGTGTGTGTGTGTGTGTGTGTGTGTTTGTGTGTGTGTGTGTGTGTGTGTGTGTCAGGGTGAGTGTGTTTGTCAGGATGTGTGTGTGTGTCAGGGTGAGTGTGTTTGTCAGGATGCGTGCGTGTGTGTGTGTGTGTGTGTGTCAGGGTGAGTGTGTTTGTCAGGATGTGTGTGTGTGTGTGCTTCTCTACTGCCCCACTGCCTGATGGGAAACCCTTTGGAGTAAACCCCGAATGACAAATCTGTGTCTGAGGAACCGCGTTAGGCTGACCCCAACAGCCCGGTGTTCAGGTGACCGCGTTAGGCTGACCCCAACAGCCCGGTGTTCAGGTGACTGCGTTAGGCTGACCCCAACAGTCCGGTGTTCAGGTGACTGCGTTAGGCTGACCCCAACAGTCCGGTGTTCAGGTGACTGCGTTAGGCCGACCCCAACAGCCCGGTGTTCAGGTGACTGTGTTAGGCTGACCCCAACAGCCCGGTGTTCAGGTGACTGCGTTAGGCCGACCCCAACAGCCCGGTGTTCAGGTGACTGTGTTAGGCTGACCCCAACAGCCCGGTGTTCAGGTGACTGTGTTAGGCTGACCCCAACAGCCCTGTGTTCAGGTGACTGTGTTAGGCTGACCCCAACAGCCCGGTGTTCAGGTGACTGCGTTAGGCCGACCCCAACAGCCCGGTGTTCAGGTGACTGTGTTAGGCTGACCCCAACAGCCCGGTGTTCAGGTGACTGTGTTAGGCTGACCCCAACAGTCCGGTGTTCAGGTGACTGCGTTAGGCCGACCCCAACAGACCTGTGTTCAGGTGACTGTGTTAGGCCGACCCCAACAGCCCGGTGTTCAGGTGACTGCATTAGGCTGACCCCAACAGCCCGGTGTTCAGGTGACTGTGTTAGGCTGACCCCAACAGCCCGGTGTTCAGGTGACTGTGTTAGGCTGACCCCAACAGCCCGGTGTTCAGGTGACTGCGTTAGGCCGACCCCAACAGACCTGTGTTCAGGTGACTGCGTTAGGCCGACCCCAACAGCCCGGTGTTCAGGTGACTGCGTTAGGCTGACCCCAACAGCCCGGTGTTCAGGTGACTGTGTTAGGCTGACCCCAACAGCCCGGTGTTCAGGTGACTGCGTTAGGCTGACCCCAACAGCCCGGTGTTCAGGTGACTGTGTTAGGCTGACCCCAACAGCCCGGTGTTCAGGTGACTGTGTTAGGCTGACCCCAACAGCCCGGTGTTCAGGTGACTGCGTTAGGCTGACCCTCCCACCAAGATTCCTAGCTATTCTCAAGCGGTTCCACGCAGGTATGAAAGCCAGTGTCGTGATTGGTGAACTCAAATCAGACCCCTTAAGTGTAGAGGTCAGAGTTGAGCAGGGCTCCCATGATCTTTATCATAGTCCTGGCCACTGTGACCCAACTCCTTCATCAGTGATGGTGTCGAGCTTCAATTCCGGCTGGGTATGGTTGGCATTTATATAGCGCCTTTATCCAAAGCGCTGTACAATTGTCTATCATTCACCCACTCGTACACACACTTGCACACCAACAGCGATTGGTTGCCATGCAAGGCCCCAACCAGCTCGTGAGGAGCATTTGGGGGTTAGGTGTCTTGCTCAGGGACACTTCGACACACCAACCCTCTGACTGCCAGACGACTGTGTTTACCACATGAGCCAGTGTCGCCCCTCGTAGTAATCTCTTCAACCTCCATAGATCTTCGAGCTACAATATGCAAATTACTGCGCTCTTTTAGCACCCTCTCTAGTAGCTTTGTGGAATTCCCTACATATGATCTCTACAATCTACAAAGCTGTTGGCCTCCAAGCAAACATCCAGACCCAATTTATCTCACAGGCTGCTGCTTCACCTGTCAAGCCACCAGGATTCACTTTAAATGATCCCCCACTCAAAGTAGTTTCACCTGCCTGACCTATTAACCCCCTCTCTGCAGCCTTTGGTTGGCTGCACTCCAGTTCTTTGTGTGTGTGTGCAGTTGGTAAGTTGCAGTGTGTGTGTGTGTGTGTGTGTGTGTGTGTGTGTGTGTGTTTGTGTGTGTGTGTAGTTGGTAAGTTGCTCTGTGTGTGTGTGTGTGTGTGTGTGTGTGTGTGAGAGAGAGAGTGTGTAGTTGGTAAGTTGCTGTGTGTGTGAGTGTGAGTGTGTAGTTGGTAAGTTGCTGTGTGTGTGTGTGTGTGTGTGTGTGTGTGTGTGTGTGTGTGCAGTTGGTAAGTTGCTCTCTCTCCCCAGGTTTGCCCTCCATAGAGAAGTGTAAGAAGGTCAGGCTGAAGAGGGAAGAGGCTCAGGAGCTGGCAGAGCTGGACATGTCCAACATCATCAGCACACAAGGTACGTCCCCGTGCTGCGGCTCCTACAGCTGCCATTGATAAAGGGCTGTACAGCTGATGCGGCCCCTCTCTGAATGGTAGGAATGGGTACTTTTACATTATATTAATAGCATTTTATCCAGAGCGTACAGTTGATTGGACTAAGCAGGATCCTCTCTGGGTTAAGGACCTTGCTCAAGGGCCCAATAGCTGTGCGGATCTTATTGTGGCTACACCGGGATTAGAACCACAGACCTTGCGTGTCCCAGTCATTTACCTTAACCACTATACTACAGGCCACCCTCACAATCTGGCATCACCATCTTCCTGTATCATCTCCATTTACAGTGTAAAGCTGTGTCTATAAATCTATAAGGGATCTGGGAGCACAAGGCACTGGGTGGGCTTTGTCTTGTGGAGATTTTTGGTTTGCCAGCTCTTGCTTCAAGGTTTGTTACAGTGGTGCGCTGATACAAGAAGACACTTTACTTCTTTTTTCATTTTTATTTGTTATCCATTTCTTCAGGGCGTCCTAAGCGGAGGGGTGCGTCAGTGTGGCCGCCCCCGAGATCAGGCTCCCCCCCTCCCTCTTCATATAAGCGCAAAGTGGTGTCTGATTCGGGCAGCGACGAGGATCAGGCACAGGAGGGAGTGCGCAGGAGGGCCTGGGGCAGCCTGAAGGGCGTCGTTAGTGACGACGCGGACAGCGACTGAGCACCGGCCACTGCCTGGACCTGTGATGTCACACTCTGCCTGGACCTGTGATGTCACACTCTGCCTGGACCTGTGATGTCACACTCTGCCTGGACCTGTGATGTCACATTGGCAGTTTTTACATGTTATTATTAAAAATGTTTAGCATTTGTGCTGTTTTATGGCTCTAAATCACTCTTTCTTTTGACACTCGTAATAAATAACAGATTTTTGAAAAAGAATGCCGGTTTTGTGCCTGAATGGCTTTTTTTAATCATTCCATTGATGTCTTTGCTAAGATTTTTGCCTACCATCTCAGTTGTCTCAGGTGTCCAAGGCAAAGGCCTGTAATCGTTTCTGCTTCAGCTTTACTTTGCTTTTACTTCTTCCAGTAAACCCGTTACTGGATGAAGCAGGCCACTCGGGCACCATGTGAGCTGTGTTCTGCTCTGTGGTTCAGTTCAGCTTCTCTCTGCTTCATGTTTGCTGTGTTTACTTGCAACATTACCTCTAGGCCGAGTGTGATGTTTGGGGTTTTAGAGATCCATCTGCATTGAGCATGTTTAAGAATGAGTGAAAGTCAGCCTTTTTGTAAGTAAGTGAGCTCATGTACTGTTGACTGGATGTGAATTCAGGTTGAATTTCATGTGTCGTTCCCAACGTTCCCACCGAGGTCTCAGACTTTGCTGGCTTGCAGCAGTTTGAATCCCGCAGTACCGCGATGGCTTCAGCACGTTGTAAGTCTCCAGCGGAAAATTTGGACCTGCTCATTATTCACGTGGTGTGCTACATTTGGATAAACTTTATGTAAATACTTTTGTAACTATGTTGCTCTCATTGTGCTTTAAATAAAATAGTGACACAAGTATTACGCAAATACGTTTCTGTTTTGTAGTTTGTTCTTTATTGATAGCAACTCCAGTCCCAGTCCTCCTTAAGGTTATATAACCGTATGCATGCAGCTGGAAGCCTCCCTAAATGCACACTCACAATTTCCCATTATAGCAGCATTTAAAAGAGCATGTCATGCAAAAACTGATCTTTAAATTGATTCTCGCATCATCACAAATTATCATGAGATAAACCTGCTGAGCATGTCTGTCAGAATGCTAGGAAATGCATGGCTTTAAGTTCTCAGGCACCATGCCTGATTTAAATTCATAGAATACTTTTCATAAAATTCAGTACATTATACACATTTCCTCCTGGACAACTTTTCAGGCTCACAATTTTTTCTTGCTCGAATCCCTGTAAATGTGTGTATATGAGGATTTCAGGTGTGTTCAGGTCCCCTACGGCTAGACTATTTACTGTACTTTTATAAAGTCTAACAGTTATAGCAGACATGCAGTGCTACACAAATCTGAAAGGATACACATGAACAAGTGTTACATATATGCATAGTCACATACATGGAATAATTTATGATCTGAAAAATATATATACCTCTTGCATTTATTAAATATTTTAAATTAAATATAGGGTGCTTTACATGTGTAAAAGTTTGGAAACAATATTGTGTTGCTGAAAGTTTCAGAAAAATGCTTGAGTTTTTTAAACAGTACTGTTCTGTTAAAACTTACTAATCCACTGCAGTTTCAGTACCAGTAAAATTTTTTTTTTTAAAACAAGCCGATCCGCTGCAGTTTCATAACTGTTATATTTTAAGACCAACCAATCCGCTGCAGTTTCATGACTCTTATATTTTAAGACCAACCAATCCGCTGCCATTTCACTGTCCCCAGCCAGAGAGGACGGTGATGGACAGACAGACAGGGAGTAGGGACAGCAGGAAGGTGGCGGAGTGGGAGGCGCTGCTGGTGGTTATGTTGATGAAGCCTGGGGTGTCGTCCGTGACTCTCGCGGTGATCCACTTCTCGTATTTGGACACCCGAGTGTAGACACCAGGAGTGTCGACGCGGGCACAGCCATCACCAAAGCTCACAATCCCAGACTGTGCCCACTGAGAGTCCACTTTGTGCAACAGTGGGCCACCGGAATCTCCCTACAAAAAGAAAAAGAAAAGACAAGACCTTCAACAGGTAGACTTGTAGTGGCTAAGGTACATGACTGGGACCCAGAAGGTTGGTGGTTCAAGCCCCAGGTGTAGCCACAATAAGATCAGTGCTGCTGTGGGACCTTGAGCAAGGCCCTTAACCCGGCATTGCTCCAGGGGAGGATTGCCCCCTGCTAAGTCTAATCGCTTTGGGTAGTATCAGCTAGCATGTTTAAAAAAAGTCAATTCTGTGAAACGAAAATGTGCACCCTTCAATAAAATCCGGGAGTCCGTACAGGAAACTGTCTTTGTCCCAAACATTAGGGAGTCAATTAGATGTAGAAAGAGTGCCAACCCGTAGTGCTAATTTCCAAACAGAAGTCTGTTGTTTAGCTGAATTGTGGAGAGGATTACTGAGGTTTTACCTTACATGCGTCCTTTCCTCCCTCTTCTACACCTGCGCAGATCATGTTGTTGGTGATGCTGATACCTGCATAAATGTCGGCGCACTTGCGATTTGACACCACCAGCAAATCCACCTCCTGAAGGGTATCGGCCAGCTGGCCTGAAGAGAAGCAGAAACAGCCTTGTGTGGGGCAGCTACTCACAGATAACATGGTTTGTTTAAAGATTGTGACAATAACATAAATGGCAATAAAATACATAAGTTTGTTGGGAGCATTTACTCATTTACATTTACAGATGTTCAGGAATGTTCGGAGAACTGAAATACATTTACTGGGTAGGTTCTGCTTTTGGAAGGAAGAGAATATGGCTATGAGGACAAAAGTCATCGTTAAACCTTACTCAGGATAGATCTCAGTAAGGTTCAGTGAAATGCAGTGAAATGCTCCCTGGCTGTGTGCTCAAGCGCAAACTGAAGACGCACCTCTTCAAGCAGCACCTCTCCCCATCCCTCCCTACCTCCCTGTGAACCTTAATTGTTGTCTTTGTGATTTACGTTGTGTTTCGGTATTTTTTAGTTGGCTAGGTAAGCAGTAAGTTTGGTCACTTTTGCTTTGTTGTTTGTTTATTTGTTGTTTAAAAAAAATAAAATAATTTTTTTTTTTAAATAGGCCCTGGTCCTTATCTTTGTTGTACAGGTAGCAATTGAAATTGTACTTCCCTCTAGGGTCTTTCAGCGCACTTAGCCCTGGTTATGGGTATGCACTTTGTTGTACGTCGCTCTGGATAAGAGCGTCTGCCAAATGCCGAACACCTACATGCAAATGTAATGTTCATATTGCAGACAGTATGGTGAGAGACTGAGCTCACACTGAGAGAATGAGCTCACACTGAGAGACTGAGCTCACACTGAGAGAATGAGCTCACACTGAGAGAATGAACTCACACTGAGAGACTGAGCTCACACTGAGAGAATGAGCTCACACTGAGAGACTGAGCTCACACTGACACACTGAGAGAATGAGCTCACACTGAGAGACTGAGCTCACACTGAGAGACTGAGCTCACACTGACACACTGAGAGAATGAGCTCACACTGAGAGAATGAGCTCACACTGAGAGACTGAGCTCACACTGAGAGAATGAGCTCACACTGACACACTGAAAGACTGAGCTCACACTGAGCTCACACTGAGAGACTGAGCTCACACTGACACACTGAGAGAATGAGCTCACACTGAGCTCACACTGACACACTGAGAGAATGAGCTCACACTGAGAGAATGAGCTCACACTGAGAGAATGAGCTCACACTGAGTTGCGACCACATGAAAAAGAACATGCTAAGTAGCCGCAGTTACTCTATGTGCCCTCTGGAGAGAGCTGTTCCACTTACAGAGGGCAATGGACTTCATGCTCAGAAATCAATCATCAAAATGATATTAAACTGAAGGGCTCACTGGTGATTTTAGAGCACATCTTCTGAATTTATAACACCCAGAAGAAGAGCATTTAGCAGCCAAGTTAAAGATAAAAACAAGCGTCCACATCTCATCTCTTCTCTGATGTCCTTCTTGGGAAGGAGATGGATGTGGAGCCAAACATTCTGGCACTCTGACGTCCCATCTCTGTCCCTGACAGGGTGTTATGCTCCCCTCTCTGTCCATGCCAGGGGGTTATGCTCCCCTCTCTGCCCCTGCCAGGGGGTTATGCTCCCCTCTCTGCCCCTGACAGGGTGTTATGCTCCCCTCTCTGTCCCTGCCAGGGGACACTAGGCTGCCAGCTCTCGAGAGGGTCCTTGCCCCGGCAAATTTGACAGTTTTATTCTGTATTTGGTAGACACTGAAAGTGACTACCGCTCCTTATTGGCCTCCACTGGCTTCCTATTGCCGCACGCATCCGATTCAAGGCCCTAGTGTTGGCATTTCAGGCTGCTAAGGGGACTGCCCCACCTTACATACAATCCTTAATCACTCCCTACTCCCCAGCTAGACCATTCCGGTCTGCCAGCTCTGGTCACCTTATGGTTCCCTCTCTACGAGCACCTGGCAGTCGAGCTGCACGTTCACGCCTGTTTTCCGTTCTGGTTCTTCAGAGGTGGAATGACTTGCCTACCATTGTCAGGACAGCAGAATCCCTCCCCCTATTTCAACGCAGACTAAAAACACACCTTTTCAAACTCTACCTTAGTCCTCCCTCCTGATTTCCCCCGCCCCCCTTTCTGTTATCCCTATCCCTCTTGTCTAACTCCAAAAAAACCCCCCAAAAAAACATGATGAGTATATGTTTAGAACAACACTTCATGTGTATTTTACTAGTTATGGATGTGATGCTTTAACTTGTGGAAGAACCTATGCACTTGTAAGTCGCTTTGGCAAAAATGTAAATGTAAATGATTAATCGGCACAGAGAATGTAGGGATGTATTATCAGTATTGCTGGTTCCTTTGCTGTGTATAAGACACTATCATGCCAGGGAGAACCCACCTCATTTTATTACCTTATTAGCCTAGCTTATCCCTGAGTACATTTATGACCAGTCAGGTCACTTAAAATAATAAGTAATTTCCTTTGTTGCCTGCTGTTTATCAGCCTAGTTTAGATGAACAGTTTTTTTTTTACTGGCAGAAGAACCAGCCTATTATTATTATTGTTTGTTTTGTTTTCGCTATTACAGTCCATTATGTAAATGAGGAAAACATTTCACAGAATATTTTCTATTTGGTTTCCATCCCATGGTGTAATAATAGAGCTAGAAAAATAATTGTCTCCTGTGTCTATGTGGCTGAATTGAATTGAATTGAATTGAATTGAATTGAATTGAATTGAATTGAATTGAATTGAATTGAATTGAATTGAATTGAATTGAATTGAATTGAATTGAATTGAATTGAATTGAATTGAATTGTTAGTGCTGTTAGTGCTGAATCGTGCTTACCGTCTTCGGCTAATGTGCCGAACCCAATGACGAAGCCGAGGGTGTCTGGGGCAATGCTGCTGCTGAGGGCCGCCAGACAGACGGGCTGGATGTACTCGGTGAAGGGGACCGGAGAACTGAGATGCAGCAGGGCGATGTCGTTATTGTTGTTTGTACTGTTAAAATCAGCATGACTGATGATCTCAGTGACTGAACGGACCTGTTCCTGCAGGTTGGGTCCGGACTGGGTCTGCCGACCCAGATAAACGGCCCATTGAGTAGGATCCATGTTTCTGAGGGGACCAAGAGGTGGGTGAGATACAGGGGAACCACAGGGAACATGGACAGAGCAAACACTGATAACCTGTGATACATACAGAAAAACAACATTCGGTTCATTACATGTTTCTCATACCGATAATTACGAGAATATAAGAGCATAATAATATGAAGATGAAATGAATAGGCCAATATAAGAGTGCCATTTACCTAAAAACTACAGACTATCAAAGTGCTGCCTGGAGCATGGACGTGTATTTTTGGAAAACACGAGTCTGGGGTCAGGTGATCTTTTACACCAGTGGAAACTGTGTCCAGGAGCCAGTGGGAAGGACGGCATGTTGTACCAAACCATTTCACACAACAATGACTCCTCTGGCCTATCTGCCTACTACAGTCAAGCAGCAGCACCAACTGTGTGTTAGTGCTGCAGTCACAGTGTGCTGTGTGTTAGTGCTGCAGTCACAGTGTGCTGTGTGTTAGTGCTGCAGTCACAGTGTGCTGTGTGTTAGTGCTGCAGTCATAGTGTGCTGTGTGTTAGTGCTGTAGTCACAGTGTGCTGTGTGTTAGTGCTGCAGTCACACTGTGCTGTGTGTTAGTGCTGTAGTCACACTGTGCTGTGTGTTAGTGCTGCAGTCACACTGTGCTGTGTGTTAGTGCTTGTTATGTATGGGGGCATGTGGTTCCAGTCTCGTCCTGCAGGTGGAGCCAGGAGGTGTACCCTGCACTGATTGCTAACCTGCCACACCTGCCATAGGCTGGAGTATATAAACTCCTCCCCTTCCTCCACATACTCTCTCTCTTTGTCTTGGCAGCCAGCTCTGCTGCAGCAGGGCCTTCAACCGCCACCATTTTGTTTTGCACAGTCCACAGTTCTTATGTTACAATAAATTTAGTTCTTTTCAAACACTTTAACTGTGTCGGTTTCCTCTATGTTGCATTCCCTGAGCCCAGGTTGTAACAGTGCTGTAGTCACAGTGTGCTGTGTGTTAGTGCTGCAGTCACAGTGTGCTGTGTGTTAGTGCTGCAGTCACAGTGTGCTGTGTGTTAGTGCTGCAGTCACACTGTGCTGTGTGTTAGTGCTGTAGTCACAGTGTGCTGTGTGTTAGTGCTGCAGTCACAGTGTGCTGTGTGTTAGTGCTGCAGTCACAGTGTGCTGTGTGTTAGTGCTGTAGTCACAGTGTGCTGTGTGTTAGTGCTGCAGTCATAGTGTGCTGTGTGTTAGTGCTGTAGTCACAGTGTGCTGTGTGTTAGTGCTGCAGTCACAGTGTGCTGTGTGTTAGTGCTGCAGTCACAGTGAGTCTTAATTGTTAGAAAAGTTATGATAAAGATCTTCACGGTTTGGGTTTGTTATTTTCCGGAAAGCTATGACTAGCATGACATCACACCACTGTCATCACCCATGATTCCTCACCTGCTGAAGCAGTGAGCAGCAGACAGCACCCATTCGTTGGTGAGGAGAGTCCCACCACAGGCATGTGTCCCCTGCAGGTGCAGACTGGCCTGCCAGGGCCAGCTCCCCGGGGGGGCCTCCTGCCCCCCCACAATCCTGGTGTTGAGTACAGCTTTTCCACACTCTAGATGGGCAAACAGGTCATTGAACAGTGCAGTGTTAGTACACATCATGTTAAATGAGCGATACACCTTAATCTGTTGATAAATTGGCATTAATTGACATTAACACAAATTGAACCCCCCCACACCCTCCCACACACACACACCAATTTCCCACCAGTATCGGTCCGTCAACTGTATATTTTGAAACCCAAATTTAAGGACTATAAACACAGGCAGAGGGTGAGTCAACATGTCAAGGCTCTTTCAATGATAAGAAGGGATTTAAATTTTTTTACAATCTTGTAACAACGTTTTAACACAAAAATCTTACCTATTGTACCTTTAACTTGAGTACTGTTTGTGAGTGGGATATATTAAGAGCTGGCTGGTTACACAGGGTGGCACTTCTGAAGTGATCTTATTAACCCTTTCTGTCCCCAGCCCAGTATGAAGATGCTGCACTCAAATCCCAAGGGGCTTTGGCCTTGATTAAAAAATCTTTCAGAATATTTAGTAGGGTTTTAATATGGGTTTGATTGGTTGCAAGGGTATAAAGTCGAGAGTGCCATATGGGATTTTACGGTAGTTATGCTTGAGTGCCACATGGTTAATAAAATACAGACAGAGTGAAAAGGAAAATTAACTTAAACACTGCATGATAAACGGCTGACAAACATACCAAGCTGTGACGATCCTGAAAGAAAGGAGAGAAAGAAAATTAATATTTGCTATAATGGTGCAGGTCGGTCATTTTATGTAATTCTGGTTTTTGCAATGATTATCCTTTAGGCAGCAATATCAGTATCAATATCAATATCAGTATCAGTATCAGTATCAGTATCAATATTGATATCAATATCAACCAGCTAAATAGCCTCCAGAGAGGGCTCTACTCTTGGTCTAATATCACCAGTAACCCAATGAATCCTGCCTCTGCCATTTCCTCATCCCTTGTTTTCAGTTGGGGTCTAATTTACCCACTTTAAACTTTCAGTAACAGATAAATAACACTGTTGAGAGATGTACTTCATAACCATGGACAGGACCAGCGCAGATTTGGTTCTGTTTGCTGTTCATCATCCACAGGCTATTTGCTATATGTCTTTTTTACCAATATGGTTTCTTTGAACATAACTGAACAATAATTGAGACTGTAAATATAAATGATAATATCATTAATCTAGTCCATGAAAACTTTATTTTAGTTTAATATTTCACAAATAATCATGATATTAATTATCATCATGATAAATACGATCCAGGTGAATGGCAACCATCCAGGTGAATGGCAACCATCGTTTATTGTATCTAGAATTGAGATAACAATAACATATACTGAATGTTTTTGCATACATTTTATTTCTCTATTGCTTTAAAACCCAAATACTTTCCTGTGTATGTCGGTTTCACGGGTGCTATTAAGTACACAGAACACAAGGTTACATGATCTGTGTATCATTATCACAGCCTCATTACTGATGGAAGATTGGGAATGGAAATATTCCTACTGGATGAACAGGCTCTTCTAGTAGGAGCAGGGTGAACAAGGACTCGATAAGCTGCATTCCAATCTTAACAAACGATTTCCCTCATATACATACACTATACAAGAACTGCTGTATAGCCTTTTACTTGCCAAAATGTGCACTCTCTGATGAAAGGCTTATTTTTATTTTTTTAAAGATATTTTTTAGGCCTTTTTCAGCTTTATTGGACAGTATATAGTATAGAGAGACAGGAAGAATGGGAGCGAGAGAGAGGGGAAGACATGCGATAAATGTCGGACGGTCGGATTCGAACCCGATGAAAGGCTTCTTAAAGGCTCCTCAGTGCCTCCATAGAGCAACTGTGTCTAGTTGAAGGATCTGATCTTTATCAGGCAATGTGGTTAAATATGGCAGATTTCATGTTTTTAACATCTACCATAGAGGGTTCTAGAAGGTTTTTTTTCTGAAAATGGACTGCGAGACAGAGCCAATAACGGTCAGGAAATAAATAAATTAGCTGTAAGGCACTCTCACTTCACGTGCCTCGACATTTCTTTCTAATACACTCTACTCTATCTAAATTATACATAACTTTGTATGGCTTGTTGAAATTCTAAATGTTCCAAAAAATAACAAACCAACAAATTTATACATACCTGCTGCCATAAGAGCCACCGCTGCCACAACACAGATACCTTTCCATAAAGCCATTGTGAGCCGTAGAAGTGTTGGTCTCTGTACGTCCTTAAATCTTCAGGCAAATAGATATAATATACTATATAATATATATACTCGTGATATAATCTATCACCTTTCTTCACTCAGCCGCGCCTGTCTGTCCTCTCCCTAGGGTGCCGTTTAGAGAAATCCTCTCCTGTGATACTAATTGGTGATTTATTTCATTTCCACCCATACATCCCTTGCTCCTCCCTTGCATATTGAAAATAGAAATGGTTGGCGTCACAAGAAACAATTCTCATTACATCTGAACACTCACCATACCTGTTTGAGTGAAACAGAGTGGGTGTGGAGGAGGGAGGGAGGGTGAGAGGGATGGTGAAAGTTTTGCCACACCAAAAAAGCCCATTGAATTCCATTGAGAGGAGAGAGAGAAAGAGAGAGAGTAAATGTCACATTGATGTGAATATGGCCCCAAAGAGCTCATTATGTTTCTGTGACAAGGAATGTTTTGATAAAGGAGTGTCTCCAATGGTTTTGTCAACTTAATTTAGCCTAAGAGCTATGCTGTTGACCTAAAGGATAGGTACTGTGTCTCTGAAGTCTAATGCGGTTGTAATATGGATTGCCCTTTGATTAGGTGGGCATTTGGGATGTATAAAAAAAATCTAGCATCTGACTTTGAAAAATTGTTAAGAGAGATTGCAAACACCTTTCTTCACAGTATAATACTTCTACTATTGGTATGACTACGATGACGACTTTTACTGCTATTACCACCAGTTGGAAAGTCCAGAAGGAAAGGGAGGAAAAGTGTTTCTTCCACCCATTAACTCCAGCTGATGTAATCATGAAAACACATTTTTAAGTGAAGACCAAAGAAGAGCAAGGATTGCTGCACAATCCACAATCACCTGACCTCAACCCCAGGCCAAGCATTCAGTACCATCACAATGCTCTTTGGAACATTATCAAATAATATTGGGATAACATGGATCATCAGGGTTTTGCATTACTAAGAAATTCTGAAATTCATGTATATTTTTCAAATATTCAACTCAAATTGTTATGCTGATAATATCATTTGTAATGAATTGCTGAGTGTAAGGAAGAAACTAACTTGAACATACTGCAGTTATTGTCTGTCAGGGATCAGAACACTGGACCCAAGAGCGAGACCACAGAAGTTAACGTTAAAGTCTTTATTAATTTCAGAACAGACCAGGCAGGCAGGGGTCGATATCCAGCAAACAGTTGTGACCGAGATCAGGCAGTTCGAAAATGAGAGTCCAGGCAAAGGATCAGTGCACGAGTAAACAGGTTCAGCAGGGATAATCCAATGCATGGTCGATGTCATGAGCGAAGGGCCGAATACAAGCGGGCAAATCACACAGAAACAGAGTCCAAAGGACAAAGTACAGAAACAAAAACATGACACACAGCGGTTCCAAACTAGACGGAATAAACAGAAGTAAAAAACAAACAGGTCTAACCAATCAGAAACTGCATCATCGGTGGAACCTCGCTACCTCAATATGTATATAAGAGTACACTACATTGAGAGAAAATGTCGCTTCTTAACAGCTGTGTGCTCCATCCAGTGTGCTCATGGTCTAAATCCGACCGCCGGACATTTGTTGCATGTTTCTCCCTCTCTCTCACTCCCAGTCTTCCTGTCTCTCTATACCAGAGGTCACCAGCCCTGGTCCTGGAGCTACTGGGTCTGCTGGTTTTCGCTTGACCCAGCTACTCTGCGTTAATTAATCAATTAGAGCAGATGATTACACAGCTAACTCGCCTCACCTGGTTACCTGGGTCTCAACAGGGTGCTGATTTTAAGGTGAAAACAAAAACCAGTAGACCCAGTAGCTCTCCAGGACCAGGGTTGGTGATCTCTGAAAAAAAAAAAAAATGCTGAAAAAGCCTGAAATATTTTTTTTTTTAAAGAAACAGAGGTAAAACCAAATACCATGAAATGGAAGGAATGGGAGGATATGATAATATTTACTTATCCAAATTCGATGCATTGAAGTAGATTCAGATTTTACTTCAGTTACTAGTTTAGACATTTTGCAACCTCAAGTCCAAATAATGAAGCCCCCTAAGGCAGTGCACTCTGACCCAAGAAACACACTACAGAGCTAACCTTAACCCTAACCCTACATCACAACATCCAGAACAGCACACTCTGATCCCAGAAACACATGACAGAGCTAACCTTAACCCTAACCCTACATCACAACATCCAGAACAGCACACTCTGATCCCAGAAACACATGACAGAGCTAACCCTAACCCTACATCACAACATCAGAACAGCAACCATGTTCTTTTCACTTCCAGCTGAGCGGAGAAGGAATAAAATTGCTCCATTACTCCATTGGCTGTCCCTCCATGAGAAACCAATGACCACCATACCAGGAGTCCTTGGAGTCTCCTGGCAACTGGCAGTGTCATATTTAAGATCAGGTCTGGACCAAACAGTACAGGTCTGGGTTGGATTTGAACCAACAATTGTTGCACAGTCATTTGGTATCTTTGTGAGGGATGGTCCCAAAATGAAACTGGGATGTAAATAAATGTATAATAATCATAATTTCATCATGACAATGCTTCTGATGTGAGGTGTTGAACAGACTATTGTTTTAACTTTTTAAACACTTTTTTTGTTTGGTTTTTAGTTCCTTTCTGGTAAAATTAGCAGGGCAAATCCATCAAAAGCTGGACATGGACCAAAAATAATAATTAAAAACAATTAAAAATTTGATCTATATATATATAGTGGAAAATATTTAACTGCTGTACTGACATTATAAGACCTAAAAGTTCGTGGAAATTATAGATTTGATCCGAGAGGACTCATATTCATGTGGCTCCCACAAATACACTCAGTGAGCACTTTATTAGGTATTACTAGACTTTTAGACTTCTACTGCTGTAGCCTATCCACTTGGTTATGATGTGTTGTGTGTTCAGGGATGCTCTTCTGCATACCACTGTTGTAATGAGTGGTTATTTGCATTACTGTCACCTTCCTGTAAGCTTTGACCAGTCTGGCCATTCTCCTCTGACGTCTCTCATTAACAAGAAGTTTCTGTCTGCAGAACTGCTGCTCAGTGGATTTAAAAAAAGATTTTTGCACCATTCTTTGCAAACTCTGGAGACTAGTGTGTGTGAAAATCCCAAGAGATCACAAGTTTCTGAGATACTCAAACCACCCTGTCTGCTACCAACAATCATTCCACAGTCAAAGTAACTTAGATCACATTTTTCCCCCATTCCGGTAGTTGATGTGAACATTAACTGAAGCTCCTGACCCATACCTACATGATTGTATGCATTGCACTGCTTCCACACAATTGGCTGATTAGATAATCACATGAATAAGTTTGTGTAAAAAGGAAATATGTTCTTAATAAAGTGCTCGATGCCACTTAAACGTCATACAGAAAATTGTATTTTCCTACCTCAATAACAAGGTGCTTGAAGCTTGAAATTTTGATAGGGAGCAAATGTGTTAGAGGTAGCTCAATCACATAGCCGACACGAGTAGCCACCCAATAGCCAATTTGTATGGAGTTAAATAAGAAAAACAAGCAGAACAACTACATTTCTCATTCAATTCAATCCACTATATGGCAATGGCTGACATGGATGGCTGCAGTGGAGCCGTGCCGTAAAATGACAATTAGTGTCAGGAATAATAAAGTTGTCTACAATTTAAGTAATATTAGTGGTTCTGTGCCATTTAGAACTCTTATACTTAACTCCGTCAGCCCAAGCTGCAAACGGAAAATGAAGGTAACATCAGTCACGGTATATTTATGTAATTACTGGAATAATAAATAACCATTTTCTTTTATTATTATTCTGTGTTTATTACAGATATATAGTCTATACAATGTGTTAGATGCAATTTTCTACTTCCAGTAGTTTTAAGACAATTTTGACTAGATTTTTGCACGTCCATTTTTAGTAACGTCAGTCACACAACAAACTTCTACCACAGCACAAAGAAGCACATAACTGAAGATGAATTGACAATATTTCCATGTCAAACAAGGGCCTAGTATACTTAGCCAAAAACCTTGAATCTTCATAATAAATACAATGGCAGCTGTGCAATAATACTTGTCACAAAACTCTTCAATTTGTCAGTCACGATTGATTCGCCCAGCAGTTGACCTTCTCAACATGGCGTAAAAGTTCTAATTCCATTTACTTTTTCGGAAACACTCTTTGACGGCCTTGACCCTTTTTTCCGGTTTCCGGTCGGCTCCCGCCCCGTGTAGCCATCTTGAATTTCTGAACAAAAAAACAGGGTGAGACAGAAAGAGACAGATAAATCAGAGAGGTTCTATGTCTATTGTATAATATGATCGTGGTGAGAAAAAGACGAATTTAACGAAAAAATATGAAACAAAGTGAATCGAGCGAGGGAGGACATTGGCCGCACCCCACTTTAACACTAACTGGTAGCTTGCCAGCTAGCTGTATATAGGGATATCTAGCTAGTTAGCCTTAGCCAGCTAGCTACAGTCACTGGAAGAATTAATTCGTTTAGGGGGAACAAGAAGAAGAAAGGCCGTGGAAATGGATCGTATGGATTGAGTGGAGCTTGTCGGGAAAGGACAGGAGACGGGGGGTCGTAAAGAGAGACGGAGAAGACGATTTATTTGAATCGTAGCGAGAGGGATCGCAGTCAGCCGCGGTAAGTGGCGGTGTTTTCAGGGTAGCTAGCTGGCTAGCCGATTGTCACAGCCTAAAAAGAGGCATAGCATAGAGCTAGCTCTTGGTAACTACTTACAGGCGATAAGCCGCTATCTTGTTGGCTGACAGTCGATACTTGTCAATGACTACCGCTTGGCAGACGGCTAACTACCTAACCTCTTTCACAAGCCACGACTGAATAGTTTGTCCCGTGTAACATTCAATTAGCTGGCCAGCTAGCCAAACGGTTTGTGTTGATAGCTACGTTAGTAGTACATCTATCCGTTTCAACTATCTGTTCAATTGTTATGGCTTGTTTGTAACTGCTGATTTATTTAGCTAGCGAATCTAGCTCAGATGAACCGACATTTAGCTATCTTAGCTAATTTTGCATGTTCGCTAAGTTAGTTCAGCTGGTTATAAGTGACCTTGCTATGGCAGCTAGGTAGCTTAGTTTGTCGTGTTTTTTCAATGGCTAGAGTTAAGCTAGTGTTAGATGTAGCTAACTTATTGGTTAGACAACTAGCGAGCTAGCCTAATTTACCATTATGTAACTGTAAACGCCAGACAATTGCAATTAGCTAACGTTTGACGTATAGGTTAGCTAGCTAGTTGGCTAACTTGGCAGATAAGTCTAGCTAGCTACCTAGCTCGTCATCGCTAGTTAACTTAAAATATCGCCCACATTTGTAGAGTGGATTGGCCAGATTTTCGCTAGCTAGCCAAGTTTGCTAAATTTAGGCAACGTTTCCTTTCGTCTCGATTTAGCTAATTTAGCTAATTGCTTGCGAACCAAGTCTCGAGGCTAACGTTATTATTAGCTAAGTCGCATTGGCTAGTTCGATTGTGCAGTAGCTAACGTTAGCTAAGTTAGCTAACGTAGACTACCTACCGTTGTATGACTTTGCTACATACACGTTTCATTTTCCATAAGGAATTTATGAATTTGTCACTTGTCTAGCTACCATATACGGTGACTAGCTAGCTAAATGGATTGCTTTCATGTCTCTACATGGTATCGACAGGATTTGATCAGATAGCTTAGTTAGGTAGCTAACGTTTTGAAGGCTAACGGCAGCTCGCTGTGTTCTGGCTTTTTGACCATGGCATGGGACTCGCGAAGTGAGCTTTGTTAGCTGTGTCCTAGCCTAGCTGATCTAGCTAAACTGTCAGTCTGAATATCATATATTGTTTATACCGACCATAATCTAGCTCTAACGTTAGTTCTCTTCAACTTTAACTTGGCTAACCAGTCTAGATAACGTTAGCTCTTAACATATATCACCTTTCTACAGTAATAATTTTTCATATGTAGTTCGTTATTTCCAGCATCTACGATATCTACCCTGCTCCCTATGCTATTTAATGTCGTTTCCTGTGACATATGTATTTTATATTTTATCAGTGACAACTTGACAAATCTTCATTTTCGCGTTATCCATGTAGTTATCTATTGAACTTAGTAGTTATCATAATATGAACAGATCCGTATCCTTCTCTGTTTTATATTCGTGTGGGTGTTAGCCATGATGCGTTTTACAGTCTGTGTATTTTATTGTTGGTGGACAACGTTGGCTGTTAAACCATATATAATAAAACGGGTTTGTGTGTCTTGTTTAATGTCTGACTGCCATTCATTTTGCATCTATATAATTTGGCCTAGTCTAGCTAAGATGTGCAACAATGTTCCAGTGGTGTGCAATGCAATTCTTTTTACCGATTCGTTCTCTTTCGATTCTTTCAGTCAAAACGACTCACTTCGTCCACTTGATTCAGTAGGGACAGAGCGCATAAGAACCCCATTACGGACGAACGAATACTCACTTGTAATTGTCGTTCAGAGCTCATTGAGTAGGCTTGCGAACTGTCAGCAGTTAATGTGTATGCGTTTTGGGTTTATAATTACATTACATTACATTACAACATCACGTCATTAAATGCTTTTGCACAATTATTATGTTTAAAAACGTGGTTGGTTGGAAAGTAGTGCCATTTATTGCCACTACAAAACATGAAGTTGTTCAAATGTGCTTAATTCCCACTTAATTTGCCCCTGAAAGCATGTAATACCTCTTCATTAAAAATAAGGACCCCTTAATTATGGAAAAACACCTTAATCTTTCATTAAATATTAAGACATTTTTTGTATTTTTTTATTAAAGGATAAATTCCCTCTTAAAAAATCTTAGTCTGAATAGTCAAGCACAGACGAGCTAAAACTTTCTCCCTTTCTGCTTATTGTATAATTATTCTTTGACTTTAGCTGTGCAGCACATTCATAAAGCCAATGTTTTTCGGTCTGTAGCAGTCAGTGACTTCAGCTGGGGTTGCAGTTTGGTGCATTTACTGATATGGTGGAGGTGAGATGGGGGGTAGACCAATAAAGACATTTTGAAGGTGTGTGGACCATTTATCATGAAATATTTTACAGATGATAAACAAACATTTGATTTAATTTAATAAAAGCAGTGGGCCATTTTGTGAGTCTGCTATAACCACCGCAAATACACTTCAGACCTGTGGGACACTGGGTCTAATGGCCTAATTTCTAGTCGCCCAATTTAGCCTAAAAATGAAACTGCCTGTCGACTCAAGACTATTGATTCAAGACTAGGCTGATCCTGCTTTATAATGGGCACAAATCCATTATAATACGATGAAAATTGCTCGGGGGGGGGGAGATATGGAGGCAAGGTGAGGTGGGGCGGCACGGGGAGAGGGATCAATTAAAATGAGTCCATTCGAAACCAAAAAGAAGGCGTGCTACTAGGGCCGCACGATATGAGAAAAATACGTGATATGCGATAACGTTGTTGAAATTTGCGATGACAATATGATTCGCGATAAATAAACAAATATTGAAGTTGGCACAGCTCTAATGTCTTTCTGCTTTAGGTACACTGCAAACATAGGCCCCAGACAATGAATAGCCTTTGCCCACTTTGTAAATTTTTATTTATAAAATTTTTATTTAAAGCAAATATTCTTTCCAACATGCTTTTATTGAACAAATTGCACATGAACAGCCGGTCATGACAATACTACATGACAATACACAATATAATATGCAGCCCTGCATTATAGTGAGTGTGGTGGTGCTAATGCAAACGCTATATGTTTGCGTTGGTTGGCACCTCCATTCAAAACAACACATTTTGAACCTCACCAGTTTCAAAGCCAGTCTCAATGCCATCTCGCAGGTCTACTACCATGGCAACGGGCTCGCCAACTGCTACCATGCGCCTTTTTTTGTTATGGATGCCCTTAAAAATGTAGTATAAAACATATAAAACTAGCCTACTCATGGAAAAGCTAACGCTAGCAAAACTGAATTACAGAAATTGTGCTTTGCACTTGAGAACTGTTATGTTTAACATGCTAGCCATCGAGCTGTAATCATAGCTAACCTGTTAGCTAGAAAGTAGAACAATTGTAGCTGGCTGAGTGAACTAAATTTTCCGTGCAAACATCACTGTTTCATCACCAAGGTCTATATAAAGTTCCTTGGACTTAATGGCTTGGTTTCTGTCCTGACATGCAATGTCAATTGTGGGACCTTGTTTTCAACAACAAAATAAATTAAATGTAAAAATTATATAAAAGTCAAAGTCAGCTTTATTGTCAATCCACTATATGTAGACATACAAAGGGCTGAAATTGCGTTTCCCTCTCATCCGCGGTGCATAATAAACAACAAATGACAACATAACACGACAAGACCAATTCAAGATAAAAAAAAAAAATTGCAGATTTAAAATATATGGTACAATGTACCATGTAAACAAATAAAGTGGCCAAAGTATGTGTATGCACGTATGTGTGTGTGTGCGTGTGTGTGGAAGGGAGGGGAGGTGGGGTTGCATTAGTCCAGAGTCAGTGGGGGGGGAGAGCTGGGAGAGAGTTCAGCTTCCTGACAGCCTGATGGACAAAGCTATCCCTCAGCCTGCTAGTCCTTGCCCGGAGGCTCCTCAGTCTTCTCCCTGACGGCAGGAGACTGAAGAAGCCGTGTGTGGGATGTGTAATGTCACCTGTGATTCGAAGTGCTTTGCGGGACAGGCGTGTGTTATAAATGTCCTGGAGGGAAGGGAGGGGGGCTCCAACGATTTTCTCAGCAGCTCTCACTGTGCGCTGCAGGGTCTTTTGGCAGGACGCCGTGCAACCACCATGCCACACAGTTATGCAGCTGGTCAGGATGCTCTCGATGGTGCCCCGGTAGAAGGAGAGCATGATGGGGGCTGGGGCTTTGGCTCTTCTCAGTTTTCGGAGGAAGAAGAGGGGTTGCTGAGCTTTCTTGGCCAGTGATGTGGTGTCAGTATTCCAGGAGAGGTCCTCAGTGATGTGCACACCCAGGAATCTGGTCCTGCTCACTCTCTCCACAGCCGCACCGTTGATGGTCAGTGGAGGGTGCTGGGTGTGCGCTCTCCGGAAGTCGACAACAATCTCCTTTGTTTTCTCCACATTGAGAGTGAGATTGTTGTCTCCGCACCATGTGGTCAGTTGGCTCACCTCGTCCCTGTAGTGAGACCCACCAAAGTTGTGTCATCCGCAAACTTGACAAAGACATTGGTGCTGTGCTTTGGTGTGCAGTCGTGGGTCAGTAGGTTGAAGAGTAGGGGGCTGAGCACACATCCTTGGGGGGCCCCCGTGTTCAGGGTGATGGTGCTGGATGTGATGCTGCCGACCCGGACTGCCTGTGGTCTCCCGGTCAGGAAGTCCAACAGCCAATTGCACAGCGCGGTGTTCACTCCCAGCCGATCCAGTTTTTGTATAAGCTGCTGGGGGATGATTGTATTAAATGCTGAGCTAAAGTCTATGAACAGCATCCTTACATGTGAGTTTTTGGTGTCCAGATGGGTGAAGGCTGAGTGGAGAACAGTGGAGATTGCATCATCGGTGGACCTGTTGGCCCGATATGCAAACTGGTAGGGGTCCAGGGCGGGAGGGAGGATGGATTTGATGTGCTGCATGACTAACCGTTCATGATGATGGGGGTCAATGCAACGGGACGGTAGTCATTGAAGCAGGATGGGGAAGCCTTCTTTGGTATCGGGATGATGGTGGTGTCTTTGAAGCATGTGGGAACAGCAGCTTGGCTCAGGGAGGTGTTAAAGATGTCTGTGAGGACATCAGTGAGTTCCACTGCACAGTCCTTCAACACACGACCAGGTATGTTGTCCGGGCCCGCAGCTTTGCGAGCGTTGATCCTGGAGAGGGATCGTCTCGCGCTGGCTGGAGACAGGGACAGCACCTGGTCATCTGGAGGGGGTGGAGACTTCTGTGCAGGAGTGATGTTATGGGCTTCAAAGCGACCAAAGAAATCGTTCAGGTTATTCAGCAGAGTGATGTCGCTGTCACAGGTCTGTGGTCGGGATTTATAATCCGTGATGGTCTGAATCCCCCGCCACAGGCTCCTGGTATCTCTGCTGTCCCTGAAGCTGTGGGCTATCCTTTTGGTGTACTGCCTTTTTGCATCTTTGATGCCACGGTACAAGTTGGCCATAGCTGTTCTTAGGCCAGCCTCGTCACCTGCTCTGAAGGCGGCGTTCCGGGCACTCAGTAACCTATGGACTTCCCCTGTCAGCCATGGTTTCTGATTTGCCCGTAACGTAATGGTCTTTGTCTCCGTGACATCATCAATGCATTTACTGATGTAGGCAATAACAGTCTCTGTATATTCCTGAATGTTAGTGTGGTGGTTGTAAGTGGCTGCCTGCTTGAACATATCCCAGTCTGTAATTTCAAAGCAGTCCTGAAGTGCAGAGGAGGCATCCTCTGGCCACACCCTTACTTGCTTCTGAACCGGTCTGATGACTTTAGCCCTTGGTCTGTATGCCGGCATTAGCATAACAGTGATGTGGTCAGAAGCACCCAGCTGGGGGAGGGGTGAAGCCTTGTATGCTCCTCGCTGGGTTGTATAAACACTTACTCTGCACAGTTTTTGCACTCTACAAAAAAACTTTTTATTCAAGTTGATTGGCTACTGATTCTTACAGTTTTGGAATGCTGGGCACATTTCAACAACAACAAAACAAATGTAAATAAATATCAAAGTTTTTGCACTGTACAAAAAACTTGTATTAAAGTCCTGATTGGCTACTGTGCGGGATCAGCCAAGAGATCCAAACCGATCACTTTAAGGGAACGTGGCCCTCGGTGTATTCCATTTGCTTATGATTGTGTTCTCTCCTGCATGAGGATCACTGCCAATAATAACCCTGAACCCTGGCTACATCCTGCAGTACCTGCCAAACTTCTTCTGCAGCAATGGGAGGATTAATGGGTTTATCCACAACCAAGGGGTCCAGGAGGGCAACGAAGTGAAGAGTAACTAAATATCTAGCTAACAATCTGTATCAAAATCTTTTACATTACATTATTGGCATTTGGCAGACGCTCTTATCCAGAGCGACGTACAACAAAGTGCATACCCATAACCAGGGATAAGTGCGCTGAAAGACCCTAGAGGGAAGTACAATTTCAACTGCTACCTGTACAACAAAGATAAGGACCAGGGCCTATTTGAATTTTTCTTTTTCTTTTTTTTTTCTTTTTTTTTTTTAAACAAACAAATAAACAAACAAACAACAAAGCAAAAGTGACCAAACTTAACTATCTGCTTAACACTGCTTACCTAGCCAACTAAAAATACCGATACACAAAGTAAATCAGAGAAAGCCAACAATTCATGTTCACAGGGAGGTAGGGAGAGATGGGGAGAGGTGCTGCTTGACGAGGTGCATCTTCAGTTTGCGCTGTTGTGGATTGTGGTTGTGTGAAGTTTCTCCTTCCAGTTAATCCTCCTATTGGTGCAAAAGAACTAGGTAAGTACTGCAGGGTTCGATCAAAGTTATCAAAACTCGAAAAGCTTGTCTTATAACTCGGTGGAGTCAGAGCTGTCCTTCAAATCGCTCAGGCTAGCCAAGGTAGGTTCAGTGATAATTGTATGCCAACGTTACTGTTTTTTCCTGGGAGTGTCATGTGATCACCTGCATTGGTGGCCGTCCATGAACCAGTCTCTGCGTTCCAGGGTGGAGTTTGAGCACCTGTTACCTTCTGGGAAACACAGGCTGGAGACCTGTTTGCCCAAAGAAGTTTTGCCCCATATCTAGGAAACTGCTATACTGATGATGATTTTAAAAATGCCTACATGCATAATTTAAGTATTTTTTGAACACTCAATTTCATAAAAACCCCCCTGGGGGGGCAGATGTGAAGAACAAGTTCAGTGAGCTCTTTCAGAAAGCTACTCAATGTGGTCGACTGAAAATACCTTTTATGTGATAATGCATCCTGCACTGTCATGGTAATAACATGCCGTCTGATTATTACTATGGCCAAATCAAGTCTAAATCCAAAGTATACCCCCTAAGGCTTAATATGAAATAAGTTTGATTTGGAAGTAATTTGAATGTGTTTTTTTCCATGTTTTTTTTCAAAGTTGACATTACTGTGGAATTGCCCATCCATCCATATTCTGTTGTGTTGCTGCGTTTTTATCAGGCATAATATAGGCTGTGTACTATGACATCACATTCAAATAATCTGACTGAACCGGAGTTCCCTGTATGAACGATATGCCGCTAATATATATTTGGTATATTTAGAATAGGGCTGGGTTGCCCTCAGGCCGTTTATGTGGTAAGGCCCGACTCCCGAGGAAAAACAACAGACCATTATCTGGAAGAGAGCCAATTGTGAAGGATTTCTGGCATCTGTAACCTATGAGTCATGGAACACAAGCTACCAGTAATGCTGAATGCAGTGGTGTTATGTCAAGGTGATTTATTGTTTAGATACCAGGGTAATGATACCTTGTAAGCCCTCATTTTTGTTGAGTTGTTGTGGAAGAGAATCAATGCGGGCGCCGTGGTAACCGTCTAGAGTAATGGAGATAGGGAAAGCTGGCCCATATCTAACTTTGTTGGCACAAATGTCCCAGGTTAACAATCCGAGACCAGTGTAATTTCAGCTCCAGTGGTTTATTTTCTTATAAGGCCAAAGCAGCACGCGTCGCACTGTGAGGAACAGTGTGCTGAACACATGGGATTACCTGTGCCAGGTGGGGTGGGTCAGAATGACCGCAGAACGGGTTATTCGTTCATGGCAGATTCATTTTTAATTGTCGTAGTTAAAATGTATTGATTGATTTCACAGATATAGGCTTACACAATCCATAAATCCATTAAAGTGTATTTATGAAAATAATTGAATCGTTTAAATCGAGTGGAACTAATTTTACGCGTCAAACGTCTTGTCACACTTCTGATGACGCTCTCTTGGTACAAGCTGAGCTTCGTTAAAATGCTGAATGCCTGCGATCACCTTGAAAAGCTCGATGACACCAATGTAAAGTGTATGTGAGGCAAAATTCATCATGGCTAACGTTGTTATTTGTGTAGCCTTTGCACTCCATTGCACTGTTATTGTTTAGTCTAATTGCATTGTTGTTGTTTTTTCTCCCGTTTCTAAACCTAAAACTTGCTGGTAAACTTTTTTAGTTCATATTCTCTTTTATTTGTTCTTTTTACAGAATAACAAAAAAAATTTATGGATTAGGCTAATACCTTAATAATTATGGGGCTTTTTGTCTGCTTATCATTTGCTTATTCTGTCATTTTGTTCTATTTATTTAACTCAAATGTCACAATGTTGGGCGTGTGCACAGCCGGTAGATATTGTTTGTTCTGTTTTGTCCCCTGGATTGTGCTTATGATTGTGCTCATGAGTCAGTATTATTTAGGCACGGCGTAAGAAATTCTTGATAATTAAGTGGACAATACTTGACTAAGTCGGGAACTTTTTTTTCACCATAGTGATTGTCTCTTTGCGTTCCAGTAGCCTAATGGTTTCCCAGCAATAAATGACAGCATTCAGGAGTGTTGTCAAAAACAGCTTAACCGGTTATTTGGTCATACCCCCCACCAATTATGCGGCCACGACAAATGAGTTTTTCCACATTGCGGGTTAGACACTCCTGTGTGTGAGACGGCAGGCACCCCAGAGACTGTCGACGTCATCGCGTGTTTGAATGCGTCGATGAACAATGTCAGGTTTCAACATCATTTAATTTGTCTGCTACACCCATTGCAGTTGTCCTCAAAGTTCATAGCTCATCGTGTTCTTCAGCGCTTACAAATATGCATGCTGAATTCCATTCATGTTATTCAGTGCGATTGAACAGCTGCAGTGTGTGAGGAACAGCTGCAGTGTGAGAGTGAACAGCTGCAGTGTGCGATTGAACAGCTGCAGTGTGCGATTGAACAGCTGCAGTGTGAGTGAACACCTGCAGTGTGTGATTGAACAGCTGCAGTGTGAGAGGAACAGCTGCAGTGTGAGAGTGAACAGCTGCAATGTGAGGGGAACAGCTGCAGTGTGCGATTGAACAGTTGCAGTGTGAGAGTGAACAGCTGCAGTGTGAGAGTGAACAGCTGCAGTGTGAGAAACAGCTGCAGTGTGAGAGTGAACAGCTGCAGTGTGCGATTGAACAGATGCAGTGTGCGATTGAACAGCTGCAGTGTGAGAGTGAACAGCTGCAGTGTGAGAGTGAACAGCTGCAGTGTGCGAGGAACAGTTGCAGTGTGAGAGGAACGGCTGCAGTGTGCGATTGAACAGCTGCAGTGTGCGAGGAACAGTTGCAGTGTGAGAGTGAACAGCTGCAGTGTGCGAGGAACAGTTGCAGTGTGAGAGGAACAGCTGCACTGTGCGAGGAACAGTTGCAGTGTGAGAGGAACAGCTGCAGTGTGCGAGGGACAGCTGCAGTGTGAGAGTGAACAGCTGCAGTGTGCGAGGAACAGCTGCAGTGTGAGGGGAACAGCTGTAATGTCGGCTGTGATTATGAAGTGAATCCCGGTTTATAGACTGTGAGATCACAGATTACAGATGAGACTGTCATTGCCCATCAAAGCCATCTCGCTCCACTTATTACTAGCACTGGGATTTGAGAGAAACAGCCTGCTGCTGGTAAAATAAAATAATAATTATATTTTGCTACTTAGCTGATGCTTTTATCCAAAGCGACTTACATTTGATTAGGTGACGCAGGGGACAATCCCCCCTGGACCTATGCGTGGTTAAGGGACCAACCGCTGTGATCTTACCATGGCTCATACTGTGGCCTTCAATTCCCTGTGGTGTTTGCATTTTAAACCCCCTGAAATGGCGTGGTGATGAACGTGCATTTATTTAAAACTGAGCTTACAATTTCACCTTCAGAAAAAAAATATTGGTTATCGGTTATCAATTTTTTGTTACTGGTTACAAATCAGTTTCGGTTAACCTGTTAACCGTTTAACCGTTCACACCCCCAATCAGTAGATTGGCAAAACTGGAGGAATTATGCGAATGGCTAAGTTCAAAAATCAAAATGGCCGCTGGTCACCTGAGGACGTTAGTGGGGGGAGCTTAGTGCAGCTGTGGCCAAAGGAATGCCGCTTTTAACAGGGCTTTTGTCCTGGCTCAAAATCAGGCAGAGGTGGTGGGTCTCAGCCGAAATCGTGCAGTGGTTAAACCCCATTCACAATTTCTGAGGGCAAATGCGTCGTCTCAAACTCATTCTTCCAGTGAGACACACTGACTCATACAGAAACCTTTGAAATGACATCATTCTGTTATCCGCCACAGTTGTACTTTAAGATTATCTGTTTCAACCAGGCCCCTGGGCCACTTGCATTCACACGCTTGTTGTACCAAAATGTTTGTTGTTGTGTTGTGCCTTTATGTTTAAATGAAAAACATTAAAATAACAGTTGATAGTGCTTGAACAAGCCATGAGTTAGATTCCCGTTGCAGTGATGTGACCAACAAAAATGCTTTGTGGCAGTAGGCAGATTGAGAGGCATATGAGGGTAAAATGCTCACTCTGGAACTCTGCTTGGACGAGATGTCTTTAAAAATGATATCACTGCAACCATACCTGGCCTACATCCTTTGGTACAATACTTAGTGATCTTATAGACAAAATAGTGTTTGATATATTAAAAATTAGTCTAAACTTTTTTTTTTTTAGTCTTGTTCACTGGTGTGAGATTAAGGTTATAGTTATTTTGGGAGCTTAGAAGGAGCTTTATTTTATATAGAGGTCCTCAGGTGGGAGATACTCACGAGCAGGGAATCGTTTGATATGTACGTTTTGGTTGTTCATAACTGCACCCAATTTTAGAATGTGCCCATATTGTGTACGGTCTCCAATAGACAGAAACAGCCTCCTCTACTGTCAGTTAATGGCTTAATATTTACAAAGACCAAATGGACAGGTAGGAAATTGTTTTTTTCAGATCATTTTTCTGTTTTTAAACAGATCCCTGGTAGAATAAGTTGAACTGTTGGTTGACTGTTGTTTGTATGTATGGGCCTGTCTGACCTCTGACCCCTGTGTTTGTATGTATGGCCCTGTCTGACCTCTGACCCCTGTGTTCGTATGTATTGGCCTGTCTGACCTCTGACCCCTGTGTTTGTTTGTATGTATGTCTGACCTCTGACCCCTGTGTTTGTTTGTATGTATGTCTGACCTCTGACCCCTGTTGGCCCTGCAGGCGCTGGCCATGCCATCGAGCGCTCGGGCGGGGAGCCTGAAGGACCCTGATGTGGCCGAGCTGTTCTACAGGGACGACCCGGAGAAGCTGTTCGCCGACCTGCGCGAGATCGGCCATGGCAGCTTCGGGGCCGTCTACTTTGTAAGAACCTGCAGCCCTACTTCCCGTGCTCCGTGCCAAAAAAGCCGTTTGTATTCGAATTTCAGAGAGAGCAAGAGAGGCTCCATGTTCACGTCTAGTCAGGCACTGACTAATGTTACACATGAGAGGAAACTTGTCGTCGCAAACTGTAAAACTATAACAAACCGCAACAATATGTGATAGTAGCAGGTTGTCTGCTAGGAAAGGTCAGCTTCAAACAAGATAAAAGTTTAAATGATTTGAACCCCGGCTCTCAACTCGGGCCCCAAAACAGATAAACACCCACACTCGGTGTAATCCCGCGTTTACTAGGCTCGATGTGCACGTAAAGGCATAGCATTGAGTTTGTGGTAACATGCTATGAGCAGGTGGCTTACTCCCCACGCAAGGTGGGTGCTACACATTGGTAGTTGAGGTGAGTTCCCCCCCTCATGGCAGGGGTGCAGGTTGTTCTTAAATCCCCCCGTCTCTGCCCCCCCACCCCGCTCCAGGCCCGGGACGTCCGCTCCAACGAGGTGGTGGCCATCAAGAAGATGTCCTACAGCGGCAAACAGTCGAATGAAGTGAGTGAGTCAATCTGCGCACACACTCACACTCACACACACTCACTCACACTCACACACACTCACTCACACTCTCAC
>NC_083775.1:39990496-40032996 GCF_963514075.1 Conger conger
GAGCCGGGCCAAGTGAAACTGGGGGACTTCGGCTCTGCCTCTATCGTCGCCCCCGCCAACTCCTTTGTGGGCACGCCCTACTGGTGAGAACGCCACGCTCGCGCGCTAGCGTAGCGCTGTCCGCCGTGAACCGGGCGGCCGCTGGATTTGAACTGAGACAGCGACGGCTTTGCGGCCCGCAGTGTTTACAGGTTTCGCTCCCACGGTCAGTTCAGAGCCTTCAGGTCATCGTTTCAAAGCCGTAGAGCAAAACTCGAAACGAATAATCAAAATGTGCAACTTTCAATTGCTTAAATGCGATACACATGAACCAAAGCTCATTTGTTCGCTGAACCAAATTGCTTGTTCACATTGACACGACTTTCAATGTAAGTTATTAGCCTTTCAAATTGACATGCACACATTACATATGATTTGACTGTCTTTTTCATTCATTACAATGCATCTAACTGTCAATATATCCAACTACTCAAAATAGTGAGTATAGTAATTAGTAATAGTAATTATAAGTAAGTGTAACATTTCACCTAAAGCTTGGTTTTATGGAAACTGTTAGAGCATTCAGGTTTGGATGTCATATTGATGATCCATGTTAGAATAGAGATCACGCAAGGGGAGGGGGTCAGTGTGCGGGTAATCCTTCAGAGAGGGGGCCTTGGGCCTCATGTGGTAGAGGACTGTGTCTTACTGCAGGAGAGCAACTTCCACATTGTAGCTATAATTATGTGTTGGTATGTTTAAAATTGTGCAGTTTTTACAATTGCTTGCAATTCATATTTTCAAAACTGTTCATAACTCTGCAGCAGCATCCCGCATGGCACCGCCGGCCATTTCATGGCACAGCAGGGGCACTAGTTATCTTCCAACTAGATCATAGAACAATGAACTAAAAAACACAAACAGCCAGTGGCATTACAGTAGGTGCACTATTTTCTGTCATATGCAAATTCGAGTGTCGAAATGTAGAAACATTTTTTTGGTGGTTCAGCCTGACTGAGAAATTCATTTGGGGGATTTTTTTGTCAAAGCAAGGGAAAAATAATTCGGTCAACCAACAGTGCTCTTGTGCGAAAAGTTCTGAAAAAGTAAACTCGGTATCAAAAAATATTTGTTAGCAGTTGTAAAAAACTGAAACAAGCCTGTATTCTTATTGTATTTTCTATTCTGGTTTTGTTCAATGATTCCACTCTCTTCAACTGTTTCCACGGTTCCCTTTGTATAGAACCACAAAAAGAATCATATTGAAACATCTATCAAGTATTTTTTACTGCATTCTTAAAGTATTGTCAAAACAACTAGTGAAACTATAGGTAGTTTTCTTTTTCTTTTTATTTTGAGTATTTGAGTAGGGACAGTGCCAAGAGACCAACATCATTACTGCCAGTTTACACCAGGTTCATGTTGCTGATGTTCTGCATACAGAGATTATAGCTATTGCCAGTTTACACCAGGTTCATGTTGCTGATGTTCTGCAGACTGAGATTGTAGCTATTGCCAGTTTACACCAGGTTCATGTTGCTGATGTTCTGCAGACTGAGATTGTAGCTATTGCCAGTTTACACCAGGTTCATGTTGCTGATGTTCTGCAGACTGAGATTGTGGCTATTGCCAGTTTACACCAGGTTCATGTTGCTGATGTTCTGCAGACTGAGATTGTAGCTATTGCCAGTTTACACCAGGTTCATGTTGCTGATGTTCTGCAGACTGAGATTGTAGCTATTGCCAGTTTACACCAGGTTCATGTTGCTGATGTTCTGCAGACTGAGATTGTGGCTATTGCTAGTTTCCAACTCCCGCCCCTAGTTGTGTGTAGGTGATCGAAACAAATGTTCCTATAGTATTTCATGATAAATTAATAATTTCAACCAATGATTTTGGAATTTGAATTTTTCTTCAAAGATATGAATGCACAATGCATGTTTTGAACATCGGACAGGCTTTTGAAAACTTAGCCAGTCAGAACCACCACTGTGTGCTGACTAACCCACTTAGCCAGTCAGAACCACTGTGTGCTGACTAACCCAGATTCATCACAACGTCACTAAGATGGTAAATCGCTTCTTATAGCCTAGCTTAGCACCGTCCATGGCCTGCTGTGGTGACGTTTTCCTTCATTTCTCATCAGATGCAAACATGTCAAAGCTAACATAAAGGGCGTATTGCATTTTGTAGAGGCCTTATGTATTGGTGCACAGCCATTTTTAGAGGTAAAGCCCTTGCATCTTTGAAATGTAAAAATCTCTTTATCCAAAAATGGTTTCCATAAGGACTAGGTTAAACTACTGCTAATTTACAAACAAACACAAAAAAGTAACTTTGCTGTAATTAATAAAAACTAGCGCGTCTTGGGAATCGGTCAGTTAGCTGGATACCAAACGTAATCTGTCTGTGTAAGCTGTCGAAGGAGAACGGACGTAAAAACAAGCTTACATTTTTGAGGAAATCCATAGGCACTACCTTGTGCATATAGCCTGTTAAAATGTTGCACTTGACCTTTGACCCTGTGCAGGATGGCCCCGGAAGTGATTCTTGCGATGGACGAGGGCCAGTATGACGGCAAGGTGGATGTCTGGTCACTTGGCATTACCTGTATAGAGCTGGGTACGTATGGGATGTGTGCACCATTTTCTGAAACATTTTCGTCCGGCGATGTCATTCTAGCCTGCGAGAAGAGGCCTTATGGGAAGGGTGCAGGGCTTTAGCCTGTGCAATGCCTTATGGGAAGGGTGCAGGGCTTTAGCCTGTGCACTGCCTTATGGGAAGGGTGCAGGGCTTTAGCCTGTGCACTGCCTTATGGGAAGGGTGCAGGGCTTTAGCCTGTGCACTGCCTTATGGGAAGGGTGCAGGGCTTTAGCCTGTGCAATGCCTTATGGGAAGGGTGCAGGGCTTTAGCCTGTGCACTGCCTTATGGGAAGGGTGCAGGGCTTTAGCCTGTGCAATGCCTTATGGGAAGGGTGCAGGGCTTTAGCCTGTGCAATGCCTGATGGGAAGGGTGCAGGGCTTTAGCCTTGTCTTTTCTGTCCTCAGCGGAAAGAAAGCCGCCACTATTCAACATGAATGCTATGAGTGCCTTATACCACATCGCCCAGAACGAGAGCCCGATCCTGCAGTCCAACCACTGGTGAGAACCTGCAGCCTGCATAACCCTCCTCCTCTCCCTCTCTCACACACACAAACACACACACACACACACACCCATAACCCTCCTCTTCCTCCTCTCTCCCTCACACACACACACATACACACACACACACCAGTAACCCTCCTCTCTCCCTCACACACACACACACACACACACACACACACACACACACCAGTAACCCTCCTATTCCTCCTTTCTCCCTCACACACACACACACACACCAGTAACCCTCCTCTCTCCCTCACACACACACACCAGTAACCCTCCTCTCTCCCTCACACACACACACACACACACACACACCAGTAACCCTCCTCTCTCCCTCACACACACACACACACACACTCACCAGTAACCCTCCTCTTCCTCCTTTCTCCCTCACACACACACACACACACACACACACACACCAGTAACCCTCCTCTCTCCCTCACACACACACACACACACACACACACCAGTAACCCTCCTCTCTCCCTCTCACACACACACCAGTAACCCTCCTCTTCCTCCTCTTCCTCCCTAGGTCAGATTACTTTGGGAACTTTGTGGACTCGTGTCTGCAGAAGATCCCGCAGGACCGGCCCACGTCTGACGTGCTGCTGAAGGTGAGCTCGTCTTCCTCACTCCTGTGTCCGTAACCGCCAAATGGGCCTCCCCCGGTCCATTTAAACAGTCTTTAGCGGTAATGCCGCTCTGTTAACGACTTGAATACGTCGGTCTTGGTGGTAATGGCGCCTGTGTTAACTCCCCTCCCTCAGCACCGCTTCCTGTGCAGAGAGCGCCCCCTGTCTGTGGTGCTGGACCTGATCGCGCGCACCAAGGATGCAGTGAGGGAGCTGGACAACCTGCAGTACCGCAAGATGAAGAAGATCCTGTTCCAGGAGACGCACAACGGCCCCGCCCCTGAGGGCGTGGAGGAGGAGGAGGTGCTGCGCCCTCATTGGTTCCCCTCATTGGTTCCCCTCATTGGTCCTTTTTTCTATTGTGCCGCACTCCAGGTTGCCATAGCATTGAGTCAGTCAGTGTTCTGTGCTCATTGAGCAGCACTGGATCAGTGCAAATGGTTCAAGGACTGAGGAGGCCTAAACTGTGTGTGTGTGTGTGTGTGCGTGTGCGTGTGCGTGTGCGTGTGCGTGTGCGTGTGCGTGTGCGTGTGCGTGCACGTGCGTGCGTGTGTGTAGGAGACGGAGCAGTACCTGCTGAGGACGGGCACGGTGAACAGCATGGAGAGCTCGCACTCGGTGCCCTCAATGTCCATCAGCGCCAGCTCCCAGAGCAGCTCCGTCAACAGCCTGGCCGACGCGTCGGACGACAGCGGAGAGATGGCCATGATGCAGGAGGGAGAGCACACGGTCACCTCCAACAGCTCCATCATTCACAGACCGCCGGTCAGTACGCACACGGTCACCTCCAACAGCTCCATCATTCACAGACCGCCGGTCAGTACGCACACGGTCACCTCCAACAGCTCCATCATTCACAGACCGCCGGTCAGTTTGCACACGGTCACCTCCAACAGCTCCATCATTCACAGACCGCCGGTCAGTACGCACACGGTCACCTCCAACAGCTCCATCATTCACAGACCGCCGGTCAGTTTGCACACGGTCACCTCCAACAGCTCCATCATTCACAGACCGCCGGTCAGTACGCACACGGTCACCTCCAACAGCTCCATCATTCACAGACCGCCGGTCAGTACGCACACGGTCACCTCCAACAGCTCCATCATTCACAGACCGCCGGTCAGTACGCACACGGTCACCTCCAACAGCTCCATCATTCACAGACCGCCGGTCAGTACGCACACGGTCACCTCCAACAGCTCCATCATTCACAGACCGCCGGTCAGTACGCACACGGTCACCTCCAACAGCTCCATCATTCACAGACCGCCGGTCAGTACGCACACGGTCACCTCCAACAGCTCCATCATTCACAGACCGCCGGTCAGTACGCACACGGTCACCTCCAACAGCTCCATCATTCACAGACCGCCGGTCAGTACGCACACGGTCACCTCCAACAGCTCCATCATTCACAGACCGCCGGTCAGTATGCACACGGTCACCTCCAACAGCTCCATCATTCACAGACCGCCGGTCAGTACTCACACGGTCACCTCCAACAGCTCCAGGTTGAGATGTGTGACCAGGCAGCGGTGGGATTTGAGTGCTGCTGAATACGCAGGCTGTGATGTAACGGTGACTGTAATGAAGCGCTCTGTTTCAGGGCCATGACATCATCTATGACGACCCGTACCAGCCCGAGACTGAGGCCCAGCAGCAGGCCTCATCCGCCGCCCGCCGGAGAGCCTACTACCGCAACCGCGACCACTTCGCCACCATCCGCACCGCCTCGCTGGTGAGCACTCCCCTCACACCCTGTGCCCTGGTCCAGCCTGCGCGGGGCCTCTGTGAGCTAGGCTGTGTGGGGCCCCTGTGCGCAAGGCTGTGTGGGGCCCCTGTGCGCAAGGCTGTGTGGGGCCCCTGTGAGCTAGGCTGTGTGGGGCCCCTGTGTGCTAGGCTGCGCGGGGCCTCTGTGCGCTAGGCTGCGCGGGGCCCCTGTGCGCTAGGCTGTGTGGGGCCTCTGTGCGCTAGGCTGCGCGGGGCCCCTGTGCGCTAGGCTGCGCGGGGCCCCTGTGCGCTAGGCTGCGCGGGGCCTCTGTGCGCTAGGCTGCGCGGGGCCCCTGTGCGCTAGGCTGTGTGGGGCCCCTGTGAGCTAGGCTGTGTGGGGCCCCTGTGTGCTAGGCTGCGCGGGGCCCCTGTGCGCTAGGCTGCGCGGGGCCCCTGTGCGCTAGGCTGTGTGGGGCCCCTGTGAGCTAGGCTGTGTGGGGCCCCTGTGAGCTAGGCTGTGTGGGGCCCCTGTGAGCTAGGCTGTGTGGGGCCCCTGTGTGCTAGGCTGTGTGGGGCCCCTGTGTGCTAGGCTGCGCGGGGCCCCTGTGCGCTAGGCTGTGTGGGGCCCCTGTGAGCTAGGCTGTGTGGGGCCCCTGTGAGCTAGGCTGTGTGGGGCCCCTGTGTGCTAGGCTGCGCGGGGCCCCTGTGCGCTAGGCTGTGTGGGGCCCCTGTGAGCTAGGCTGTGTGGGGCCCCTGTGAGCTAGGCTGTGTGGGGCCCCTGTGTGCTAGGCTGCGCGGGGCCCCTGTGCGCTAGGCTGTGTGGGGCCCCTGTGTGCTAGGCCCCGCTCACACCCTCCTTGCCGCCCCCAGGTGACGCGGCAGATCCAGGAGCACGAGCAGGGCTCGGCGCTGCGGGAGCAGATGTCCGGCTACAAGCGCATGCGGCGGCAGCACCAGAAGCAGCTGGTGGCGCTGGAGAACAAGCTCAAGGCCGAGATGGAGGAGCACCAGCTGAGGCTCGACAAGGAGCTGGAGAACCAGAGGACCAGCTTCAGCGGGGAGGCGGACAAGCTGTCCAAGAAGCACCAGGCCATCCTGGAGAAGGAGGTGAGGGGGTGGGGGGTGTGGCTGTGTTGGGGGTGTTGGGTTAGTGTGGAGGTGATGTTGTGGCTGTGCTGGGAGTGTTGGGTTAGTGTGGAGGTGATGTTGTGGCTGTGCTGGGAGTGTTGGGTTAGTGTGGAGGTGATGTTGTGGCTGTGCCTGCAGACGAAAGCAGCGGTGGCAGAAGAGAAGAAGTTCCAGCAGCACATCCTGGGCCAGCAGAAGAAGGAGCTCTCCAGCCTGCTGGAGTCGCAGAAGCGCCAATACCGCCAACGCAAAGAGCAGCTGAAGGAGGTAACCCCACCCTAACACCTCCCCCTCACACAGTACCCCACCCTAACGCCTCCCCCTCACACAGTACCCCACCCTAACGCCTCCCCCTCACACAGTACCCCACCTTAACGCCTCCCCCTCACACAGTACCCCACCCTAACGCCTCCCCCTCACACAGTACCCCACCCTAACCCCACCCCCTCACACAGTACCCCACCCTAACGCCTCCCCCTCACACAGTACCCCACCCTAACGCCTCCCCCTCACACAGTACCCCACCCTAACGCCTCCCCCTCACACAGTACCCCACCCTAACGCCTCCTCCTCACACAGTACCCCACCCTAAAGCCTCCCCTCACACAGTACCCCACCCTAACCCCACCCCCTCACACAGTACCCCACCCTAACGCCTCCCCCTCACACAGTACCCCACCCTAACGCCTCCCCCTCACACAGTACCCCACCCTAACCCCACCCCCTCACACAGTACCCCACCCTAATGCCTCCCCCTCGCACAGTACCCCACCCTAACCCCACCCCCTCACACAGTACCCCACCCTAACACCTCCCCCTCTCACAGTACCCCACCCTAACGCCTCCCCCTCACACAGTACCCCACCCTAACGCCTCCCCCTCACACAGTACCCCACCCTAACGCCTCCCCCTCACACAGTACCCCACCCTAACGCCTCCCCCTCACACAGTACCTCCCCCTCACACAGTACCCCACCCTAACCCCACCCCCTCACACAGTACCCCACCCTAACGCCTCCCCCTCACACAGTACCCCACCCTAACGCCTCCTCCTCACACAGTACCCCACCCTAAAGCCTCCCCCTCACACAGTACCCCACCCTAACCCCACCCCCTCACACAGTACCCCACCCTAACGCCTCCCCCTCACACAGTACCCCACCCTAACGCCTCCCCCTCACACAGTACCCCACCCTAACGCCTCCCCCTCACACAGTACCCCACCCCCTCACACAGTACCCCTCACACAGTACCCCACCCTAACCCCACACCCTCACACAGTACCCCACCCTAACCCCACCCCCTCGCACAGTACCCCACCCTAACGCCTCCCCCTCACACAGTACCCCACCCTAACGCCTCCCCCTCACACAGTACCCCACCCTAACCCCACCCCCTCACACAGTACCCCACCCTAACGCCTCCCCCTCACACAGTACCCCACCCTAACGCCTCCCCCTCACACAGTACCCCACCCCCTCACACAGTACCCCACCCTAACGCCTCCCCCTCACACAGTACCCCACCCTAAAGCCTCCCCCTCACACAGTACCCCACCCTAACGCCTCCCCCTCACACAGTACTCCACCCTAAAGCCTCCCCCTCACACAGTACCCCACCCTAACGCCTCCCCCTCACACAGTACCCCACCCTAACGCCTCCCCCTCACACAGTACCCCACCCTAACGCCTCCCCCTCACACAGTACCCCACCCTAACACCTCCCCCTCACACAGTACCCCACTCTAACGCCTCCGCCTCACACAGTACCCCACCCCCTCACACAGTACCCCACCCTAACCCCACACCCTCACACAGTACCCCACCCTAACCCCACCCCCTCGCACAGTACCCCTCACACAGTACCCCACCCTAACGCCTCCCCCTCACACAGTACCCCACCCTAACGCCTCCCCCTCACACAGTACCCCACCCTAACCCCACCCCCTCACACAGTACCCCACCCTAACACCTCCCCCTCACACAGTACCCCACCCTAACGCCTCCCCCTCACACAGTACCCCACCCTAACACCTCCCCCTCACACAGTACCCCACTCTAACGCCTCCGCCTCACACAGTACCCCACCCCCTCACACAGTACCCCTCACACAGTACCCCACCCTAACCCCACACCCTCACACAGTACCCCACCCTAACGCCTCCCCCTCACACAGTACCCCACCCTAACGCCTCCCCCTCACACAGTACCCCACCCTAACGCCTCCCCCTCACACAGTACCCCACCCTAACGCCTCCCCCTCACACAGTACCCCACCCTAACGCCTCCCCCTCACACAGTACCCCACCCTAACGCCTCCCCCTCACACAGTACCCCACCCTAACCCCACCCCCTCACACAGTACCCCACCCTAACGCTTCCCCCTCACACAGTACCCCACCCTAACGCCTCCCCCTCACACAGTACCCCACCCTAACCCCACCCCCTCACACAGTACCCCACCCTAACCCCACCCCCTCACACAGTACCCCACCCTAACCCCACACCCTCACACAGTACCCCACCCCCTCACACAGTACCCCTCACACAGTACCCCACCCTAACCCCACACCCTCACACAGTACCCCACCCTAACCCCACCCCCTCGCACAGTACCCCTCACACAGTACCCCACCCTAACGCCTCCCCCTCACACAATACCCCACCCTAACGCCTCCCCCTCACACAGTACCCCACCCTAACGCCTCCCCCTCACACAGTACCCCACCCTAACGCCTCCCCCTCACACAGTACCCCACCCTAACGCCTCCCTCGTGCAGGAGCTGAGTGAGAACCAGTCGACGCCGAAGCGGGAGAAGCAGGAGTGGCTGGTGCGGCAGAAGGAGAGCCTGCAGCAGAAGCAGGCGGAGGCGGAGGCCGGGCTCCTGCGCCGCCAGAGGCAGTACTACGAGCTGCAGGGCCGCCAGTACAAGAGGAAGATGCTGCTGGCGCGACACAACCTGGAGCAGGACCTGCTGAGGGAGGTAGCTGCCCCTCTCCCCCTCTCTGTCTCTCTCTCTCTGTCTCTCTCTGTCTCTCTCTGTCTCTCTGTCGCTCTCTCTGTCTCTCTCTCTCTCCCTCTCTCTCTCTCTCTGTCTCTCTCTCTCCCTCTCTCTGTCTCTCTCTGTCTCTCTCTCCCTCTCTCTCCCTCTCTCTGTCTCTCTCTGTCTCTCTCTGTCTCTCTCTCCCTCTCTCTGTCTCTCTCTGTCTCTCTCTCTCTCTCTCCCTCTCTCTGTCTCTCTCTGTCTCTGTCGCTCTCTGTCTCTCTGTCGCTCTCTCTGTCTCTCTCTCCCTCTCTCTGTCTCTCTCTGTCTCTCTCTCCCTCTCTCTGTCTCTCTCTGTCTCTCTCTCCCTCTCTCTGTCTCTCTCTGTCTCTCTGTCTCTCTCTCCCTCTCTCTGTCTCTCTCTGTCTCTCTCTGTCTCTCTGTCTCTCTCTGTCTCTTTCTCCCCCTGTCTCTGTCGCTGCCCCTCTCCCTCTCTCTCTCTCTCTCTCTCTCTCTCTCTCTCTCTCTCTGTCTCTCTGTCGCTCTCTCTCTCTCTGTCTCTTTCTCCCCCTGTCTCTGTCGCTGTCTCTCTCTCTCTCTCTCCCTCTCTCCCTCTCCCTCTTTCTCTGTCTCTTTCTCCCTCTGTCTCTCTCTCTGTCGCTCTCTTTCTGTCTCTCCCTCTCTCCCTCTTTCTCTGTCTCTTTCTGTCTTTCTGTCTCTCCCTCTCTCCCTCTCCCTCTTTCTCTGAGAAGAGCAGACAGGCTGACCCGTGTCCTGAAGGACCTGAATAAGAGCAGACAGGCTGACCCGTGTGTCCCACAGGACCTGAATAAGAAGCAGACGCAGAAGGACCTGGAGTGCGCCATGCTGCTGCGTCAGCACGAGTCCACGCAGGAGGTGGAGTTCCGGCAGCTGGCCCTGGTGCAGCGCACGCGGGCGGAGCTCATCCGCACACAGCACCAGACCGAGCTCACCAACCAGCTGGAGTACAACAAGCGGCGTGAGCAGGAGCTGCGCCAGAAACACGCCGTGGAGGTGCGGCAGCAGCCCAAGAGCCTGAAGGTGAGGCCCCTAACACTGCCCCAAACACTGCCCCCGCCCCTAACACTGCCCCAAACACTGCCCCCGCCCCTAACCCCTCCCCCTTACACAGTAACCCTGCCCCTAACCCCTCCCCCAAACACTGCCCCCGCCCCGAACCCCTCCCCCAAAACACTCCCCCGCCCCTAACCCCTCCCCTTACAGAGCAACTCCTCCCCCTACACAGTGCCCCTGCTCCAAACCCCTCCTCCTTACACAGTAACCCTGCCCCAACCCCTCCCCCAAACACTGCCCCGCCCCCAACCCCTCCCCAAACACTGCCTCCGCCCCTAACCCCTCCCCCAAACACTGCCTCCGCCCCTAACCCCTCCCCCAAACACTGCCTCCGCCCCTAACCCCTCCCCCAAACACTGCCCCCGCCCCGAACCCCTCCCCCAAAGCACTGCCCCGCCCCCAACCCCTCCCCTTACAGAGCAACTCCTCCCCCTACACAGTGCCCCTGCTCCAAACCCCTCCTCCTTACACAGTAACCCTGCCCCAACCCCTCCCCCAAACCCTGCCCCGTCCCTAACCCCTCCCCCCAAACACTACCCCGCCCCCAACCCCTCCCCCAAACACTGCCTCCGCCCCTAACCCCTCCCCCAAACACTTCCCCCGCCCCTAACCCCTCCCCCAAAACACTGACCCACCCCTAACTGCGTGGGTGTGTGTGCGTGTGTGTGTGTGTGTGTGTGTGTGTGTGTGTGTGCGCGCGCCTGCGTGCGTGTGTGTGTGTGTTTGTGTGCGTGTGCGTGTGTCTGCGTGTGTGTATGAATAAAGCCACATGGAGAATGTTACTTGTGTGAAGATCTCTCTGTCCCCCATCTGAACGTTTCCTGAGCAAGGCACTCAGTCCATGTTTTTATAATGCACATTCTAGAGCAGGGTATGGCCAGTGATGCAGTACAGTGGCATTCGCTGTCAGGCCCCACCTTTTGCTTACAGGCTGAAATGTTTTGTCGATACTAAATAAACGGGTTTGAGAGCGGTGTGTGCATTTCTCACTGGCTGCACACACCTGTATGAGGTGCTGGACACCTGTCACCCCAGCATGCCAGCCGTTTTGTACTGGCATGCGAATGCAGATGCATCTGATTGCATTCTGGTGTGTGCAGCCAGTGAGAAATGCACACACCGCTCTCAAACCCGTTTATTTAGTATCGACAAAACATTTCAGCCTGTAAGCAAAAGGTGGGGCCTGACAGCGAATGCCATGATGATGACAAAAAATGTTTATGCTAAAACAAAATGGGTTAAAAAACACTTACCACAAACGTCTACCTACTACTTAGGTTGCCTAAAATCTAGACGGTATCTCACACCATATCAAGCCTGGTCTGAAACCCCCAGTGTTTCTGCCTCCACTCCATGCATACAAGCTTCAACTGTGACTTCCTAATGCTTCCTCGCTGTAACGGGATGTTTTTGGCGTGGTGTCTCAGTCCAAAGAGCTGCAGATCAAGCGGCAGTTCCAGGACACGTGTAAGATCCAGACACGGCAGTACAAGGCCCTGCGGAACCACCTGCTGGAGAGCACGCCCAAGCCCGACCACAAGGCCGTGCTGAAGAGGCTAAAGGAGGAGCAGACCCGCAAGCTGGCCATCCTGGCAGAGCAGTATGACCACTCCATCAACGACATGCTCTCCACCCAGGCTGTGAGTACGCCAAGCACGCAGCCAATCAGCTGCTCACTCCCCAGCCACCGCACAGACCAGAGCCAATCACAATCTCACTCCCCAGCCACCGCACAGACCAGAGCCAATCACAATCTCACTCCCCAGCACAGACCAGAACCAATCATAATCTCACTCCCAATCTCACAGTCAGGCCAAGCCTGCACTTCTGAGTCACTGCTTTGATTTCTTCTGGGCATGCTCTTGGGATACGTCAAGAATAACACAAAATCTTCAATCCGTGGAACCATAATCCAAGGGTTCTTCATGGATCGACCTCTTTAAGGTGATTGGCAGTGTTGGCACTTAGACACCCAGCCTAACTGGCCCCACGCCCGTGGTCTGTTGCCAGGAGAGAGATGGCAGCGTAGTTCTGCAGATGGCCCCCTTCATGGCCCAGGCCGGCGCGCCTGTACTGATGTGTGCTCTGTCCCCGCCCCCCTGCAGCTGCGATTGGACGAGACGCAGGAGGCGGAGTACCAGGTGCTGCGCATGCAGCTGCAGCAGGAGCTGGAGCTGCTGAACGCCTATCAGAGCAAGATCAAGATCCACACCGACTCCCAGCACGAACGCGAGGCCAAGGACCTGGAGCAGAGGGTGTCCATCCGCCGGGCGCTGCTAGAGCAGAGGGTAAGGCAGCACGGCATGAGGGAGGGGCAGTGGGCGGGGCTCGTGATGTCAGTGGGCGGGGCTCATGATGTCAGTGATAGTGGGCAGGGCTTTAGGGGTACACCGTTAGAGCCAGTGGTGATAAAACTTTTCTTGAGAGTAGCTACAAGTATGTCACAAACTCTGCTGTTAGAAACCATGAGAACCAAAACAATGAAGATCATTACATCTACTACTTCCTTCTAATACCCACAGGGAAGCACAGGCAGGAAGTTGTCCAATCACTATTGCCATTGTTTTATTGGTTGTGAGCCACAGACTTCTCTGCGTTCCAGTACGCTGTGAAAACTCCCCCATTTTAAAATAATTCAATAAAAATAATAAAGTTGGTGCAACCAGTTAAGTTTAAAGGTACAATAGGTCATTTCAGACTCCTAACGGTCAGTGGAGTAGCAGCAACAAAAACCTTCAAACCACAACACTGTTTATCTCTCCCCCTTCTCTGTAAACACGCTGAGGTTGAAACACCATTGGCTGTGGCAATTAGAACCAATTTTCAACCAATGAGCTTGAATTATTGTACAGTTATACAGTGTTTTGGTACAGAGTGTTGGCCGTCAACTGTATATTTTGAAACACGAATTTAAGGAATCGCCACCTTAACGTGGTGGAGGGGTTTGTGTGTCCCGGTGATCCTGGGAGCTAGGTTGTCGGGGGCACTGTTAGCCCCCAGTAGGGTCTCCCAAGGCAAATTGGTCCCGGGGGAGGGGCCGGACTAAGAGCGTTTCAAAGACTCCCATGACACGGCCACACAAAGACCCAGTTACCTCGCCCGGAAAAGGGAAACCGGGGCCCCCTGCTGGAGCCAGACCCGGGAGGGGAGCTCGTCGGCGAGCGTCTGGTGGCCGGGCCTTATCCCATGGGGCCCGGCCGGGCACAGCCCGAACTGGTCACGTGGGGTCGCCGCCCTGTGGGCTCACCACCTGCAGGGGTCGGCATCGGAGTCGGGTGCTTTGCCCAACGGGCAGTAGGCAAAGGCGGGGATCCGGGCGTGCTGATCCTCGGCGTCGCAGACTGGTTCTGGGGACGTGGAACGTCACCTCTCTGGTGGGGAAGGAACCGGAGCTAGTGCGGGAGGCGGAGCGGTACCAACTAGATATAGTTGGGCTCACCTCCACACACAGTACTGGTTCCGGAACCAAACTCCTGGAGAGGGGCTGGACTCTGTTCTTTTCTGGAGTTGCTCAAGGTGAGAGGCGCCGGGCGGGTGTGGGGATACTCACAAGCCACCGGCTGAGCGCCACTGTGTTGGAGTTCCACCCGGGGAACGAGAGGGTCGCTTCTCTGCGACTACGTGTCGCTGGGGGGAAGGCTCTGACTGTCATTTGTGCGTATGCACCAAATGGCAGTTCAGAGTATCCGGCCTTCTTGGAGTCACTGGGTGGCATCCTGGAAAGGGTGCCACCCGGAGACTCCATAGTTCTGCTGGGCGACTTCAACGCTCACGTGGGCAATGACGGAGAAACCTAGAGGGGGGTGATTGGGAGGAACGGCCTGCCTGATCTGAACCCAAGCGGTGTTTTGTTATTGGACTTCTGTGCTGGCCATGGATTGTCGATAACAAACACCATGTTCGAGCATAGGGTAGCTCATAAGTGTACTTAGTACCAGAGCACCTTAGGCCAAAGATCGATGATCGACTTTGTGGTCGTATCATCAGACCTGCGGCCGTATGTCTTGGACACTCGGGTGAAGAGAGGAGCAGAGCTGTCAACTGATCACCACCTGGTGGTGAGTTGGATCAAGTGGCCGGGGAGGCTGCCTGACAGACCCGGTAAACCCAAACGTGTAGTGAGGGTGAACTGGGAACGTCTGGCGGAGGCCCCTGTTCGCGAGGTCTTCAACTCCCACCTCCGGAAGAACTTCTCACGCATCCCGGGGGAAGCTGGGGACATGGAGTCCGAGTGGGCCATGTTCAAAGCCTCCATTGCAGAGGCGGCAAGCAGGAGCTGTGGCCAGAAGGTCATCGGTGCCTGTCGGGGCGGCAACCCAAGAACCCGCTGGTGGACACCAGCGGTGAGGGAGGCCGTCAAGCTGAAGAAGGAGGCCTTTCGGGCTTGGCTGGCCCGGGGGTCCCCTGAAGCAGCAGACAGGTACCGGGTGGCCAGAAGGGCTGCAGCTTCGGCAGTCGCTGAAGCAAAAACCCGGGTATGGGAGGAGTTCGGGGAGGCTATGGAGAAGGACTTTCGGTTGGCCTCGAGGAAGTTCTGGCAAACCATCCGACGACTCAGAAAGGGAAAGCAGGGCTTGTCTCAAGCTGTTTTCAGCAGGGGAGGAGAACTGCTGACCCGGACTGGGGATATTGTCGGGCGGTGGAAAGAGCACTTCGAGGAGCTCCTGAACCCGAACAACACGTCCTCTGTGGAAGAGGCAGAGCCTGAAGACTCGGGGGAATCTGCACCTATATCCCTGGCGGAAGTTGCTGAGGTAGTCAAAAAGCTCCTCAGTGGCAAGTCGCCGGGTGTAGATGAGATTCGCCCTGAGATGCTGAAGGCTCTGGACATTGTTGGGCTGTCTTGGCTGACACGCCTCTTCGGTGTCGCGTGGAGATCGGGGACAGTACCTGTAGAGTGGCAGACCGGGGTGGTGGTCCCCATTTTCAAGAAGGGGGACCGGAGGGTGTGCTCCAATTACCGGGGTATCACACTCCTCAGCCTCCCTGGGAAAGCTTACTCTAGGGTACTGGAAAGGAGGCTCCGACCGACGGTCGAACCTCGGATTCAGGAGGAGCAATGTGGCTTCCGTCCTGGCCGTGGAACAGTGGACCAGCTCTTTACCTTGGCAGGGTTGCTGGCGGGGTCATGGGAGTTTGCCCATCCAGTCCACATGTGCTTTGTGGACTTGGAGAAGGCTTTCGACCGTGTCCCCCGGGGAACCCTGTGGGGTGTACTGCGGGAGTATGGGGTACCGGGGCCGTTGTTACGAGCCATCAGGTCCCTGTATAACCAAAGTGAGAGCTGTGTCCGCATTCTCGGCACAAAGTCAAGCACGTTTCCGGTGGGTGTTGGACTCCGCCAAGGTTGCCCCTTGTCACCGGTCCTGTTTGTGGTATTCATGGACAGGATCTCAAGGCGCAGCCGAGGTGAGGAGAGTGTCCGGTTTGGTGACCTCAGAATCGCATCTCTGCTTTTTGCGGATGATGTGGTTCTGCTGGCTTCATCGGACCGTGACCTTCAGCACGCACTGGAGCGGTTTGCAGCCGAGTGTGAAGCGGCCGGGATGAGAGTCAGCACCTCCAAGTCCGAGGCCATGGTTCTCTGCCGGAAAACGGTGGATTGCTCCCTCCGGGTTGGGAACGAGTCTTTGCCCCAAGTGAAGGAGTTCAAGTATCTCGGGGTCTTGTTCACGAGTGAGGGTAGAAGGGAGCGTGAGATCGACAGGCGGATCGGTGCAGCGTCAGCAGTAATGCGGGCGTTGCACCGGACCGTCGTGGTGAAGAAGGAGCTGAGCCGGAAGGCGAAGCTCTCGATTTACTGGTCGATCTACGTCCCAACCCTCACCTATGGTCACAAGCTTTGGGTAGTGACCGAAAGAACGAGATCGCGTATACAAGCGGCCGAAATGAGCTTCCTCCGTAGGGTGGCCGGGCTCAGCCTTAGAGATAGGGTGAGGAGCTCGGACATCCGGAGGGAGCTCGGAGTAGAGCCGCTGCTCCTTCGCGTCGAAAGGAGCCAATTGAGGTGGTTCGGGCATCTCATCAGGATGCCTCCCGGGCGCCTCCCTTTGGAGGTTTTCCGGGCTCGTCCAACTGGGCGGAGACCCCGAGGGAGACCCAGAGCCCGCTGGAGAGATTATATATCTCTCCTGGCCAGGGAACGCCTCGGGATCCCCCAGGAGGAGCTAGAATGCATTGCTGGGGAGAGGGACGCCTGGAATACCCGGCTTTGCCTACTGCCCCCGCGACCCGACTCCGGATAAGCGGGTGATGATGGATGGATGGATGGATGGATGGAATTTAAGGACTATACACAGTCAACATGTCAGTGAGCCTTTTTAAATGATAGGAGGGGATTTACAATGATTTTGTAACAATGTTTTAACACAAAAATAATACCTATTGTACCTTTAAGAAAGCAATTACTTCTCACATGGGTGATATGGGTGTTTGATAACTTTCATTAAATAAATGACGTACTCAATATTTTAAAATATGGGTATATAAATATATAAAATACGGGCAACTGTATCTGTACTCATAAGCGGGCGTGACTTAACCCGGAAGTGCCAACATCTTGTATGACTTTCACCTTTACAAAGAATTGCCTTGCTAACGTGCTAACGTGCTCTCTCTCTCAGATCGAGGAGGAGATGCTGTCCCTGCAGAGCGAGCGGATATGTCCCGTAGCTAACGTGCTAACGTGCTCTCTCAGATCGAGGAGGAGATGCTGTCCCTGCAGAGCGAGCGGTTATGTCCCGTAGCTAACGTGCTAACGTGCTCTCTCTCTCAGATCGAGGAGGAGATGCTGTCCCTGCAGAGCGAGCGGTTATGTCCCGTAGCTAACGTGCTAACGTGCTCTCTCTCTCAGATCGAGGAGGAGATGCTGTCCCTGCAGAGCGAGCGGATATGTCCCGTAGCTAACGTGCTAACGTGCTCTCTCAGATCGAGGAGGAGATGCTGTCCCTGCAGAGCGAGCGGTTATGTCCCGTAGCTAACGTGCTAACGTGCTCTCTCTCTCAGATCGAGGAGGAGATGCTGTCCCTGCAGAGCGAGCGGTTATGTCCCGTAGCTAACGTGCTAACGTGCTCTCTCTCTCAGATCGAGGAGGAGATGCTGTCCCTGCAGAGCGAGCGGATATGTCCCGTAGCTAACGTGCTAACGTGCTCTCTCAGATCGAGGAGGAGATGCTGTCCCTGCAGAGCGAGCGGTTATGTCCCGTAGCTAACGTGCTAACGTGCTCTCTCTCTCAGATCGAGGAGGAGATGCTGTCCCTGCAGAGCGAGCGGTTATGTCCCGTAGCTAACGTGCTAACGTGCTCTCTCTCAGATCGAGGAGGAGATGCTGTCCCTGCAGAGTGAGCGGTCGGAGAGGATCCGCACGCTGCTGGAGCGGCAGGCGCGGGAGATCGAGGCCTTCGACTCGGAGAGCATGCGGCTGGGCTTCAGCAGTATGGCGCTGACGGGCATCCCGGCCGAGGCCTTCAGCCAGGGCTACCCCAACCCGCCGGCCGCGCCCGGGGGCTGGCCCTCCCGCCCCGTGCCCCGGTCCGGCAGCCACTGGAGCCACGGCCTGCACCCCCACGCCTCCGGGGCCCCGCCCGCCTGGCGCAGCCACAGCAGCTCCGCCCACGGCCTGGGCCAGTCTCCCTCCTCCTCCTCCCACCACCACCACTACCTGCCACAGCACCACCACCACCAGAGCACCCCGCAGCTGTACCGGGAGAGGGACCGGGACAGGGACCGGGAGAGGGAGCGGGACTGGGGCGGGCCCCACCTGTCCTCCCACGCGCACCACCTCCTCTCCTCCCACAGCTCCTCCCAGTCCCTGGCCCTGCTGCCCCCGGCCCCCCTGCCCCCCCCGGCCCTCTCCCTGTCCTCTTCCTCCCCGCCCTCCTCCTCCTCGTCCTCCTCGTCCCAGGGGGGGTACGGCGGGGGGCCCGGGCTGGTGGCGCGGGGCCCCGGCCTGGCGGCCCTCAGGAACAGCCCCCAGCCCCTCAGGAGGACCGCCTCTGGGGGCGGGGCCGCGGGCGGGGACGGGGGTCTGAGCAGGAGCACGTCGGTCACCTCCAACATCTCCAACGGCTCGCACCTGTCCTACTCATAATGAGGCCGGGCGGGCGGGGCGGGGCGGGGCGGGCGGGGCGCACGTGCGTTTGGCAGGGGTGCTTCCACAGACATGGAGAGAAGGACTGGCTGAGATGGGTGTGTGACAGTCAAAAGGCACGGAGAGAGCGAGCGAGAGAGAGAGAGAGAGAGAGAGAGAGAGAGAGAGTGGGGTGATGAGTCCTAACAGGTGAAGGAGAGACAGAAGAGAGCAGGGCGTGAAGAAGTGGTGAACGCAAAAGGAGAAGGCAGGAGTGAAATGTAATGTAAATAATGCAAAAAAGAATTAAAAAATCAAACCGCTAAAATAATTTATCATTATTAATGATAATAATGCTTCATTAATGTACTGAGAAAATGTATGAGTGAAGAGAAAAAAGGTAGAGGCAAGAGGTTAAGGGACAGAATAAAAGCAAACATTTTCTTGCAAGAATGTGAAGAAATGGTAAATAAACACGTCAAACTTTACACTGCCATCTAGTGGTCGAGCCCATGTACTACAACTCTGTTTGCAGCCTTTAGATCTGTGGTCCTCACTCCTGGTCCTGGAGAGACGTAGGCTGTGCTGACTTCTGTTTTCGCCTTTAGATTCAGACCCAAGAAACCAGGTGAGGTGCGTTAACTGTGTAATTAACGGCTTTAATTTATCAATTAAGTGCAGAGTAACAACAAAAGCGGACGCCCTGCGGCTCTCCAGGCCCGGGAGTGAGGACCGCTGTGGTAAAGTGTGGTTGTCCCAGCAGGAAGAGGAGTGTACAGGGAGCTGCCCGTTGACCTGCTCTGGGTCCTGGGTGTGGGGGAAGTCCTCCCTGCTTTCCACTGCAAGCGCACTGAGTTTGTATATCTGATGTGTATGTACGGGCATCGCATTCCAATGCATGAAGTTAATGTACAGCCAGCGTATGTACACACTCACACACACACACACACACACACACACACACACTCACACTCACACTCACACACACTCACACACACGTACACACTCACACACACACACACACACACACACACACTCACACTCACACACACGTACACACTCACACACACACACACACACTCACACACACACACACTCACTCACACTCACACACACATACACTCACACACATACACACACACACTCCCACACACACACATGCACTCCCACACACGTACACACTCACACACACACACGTACACACACACACACACACTCACACACACACGTACACACACACACACACTCACACACACACACACACACACACGTACACACGCTCACTCACTCACACTCACACACACATACACACACACTCACTCACACACACTCACACACATACACACACACACTCCCACACACACACATACACTCCCACACACACTCACACACACGCATACACACTCCCACACTCACACGCGCGCACACACACATACACACGCGCACACATACGCACACACTCCCACACACACACACACTCACTCATACACACACACACACACACCTCTAAAAGTGGCTGTAAACATCAGTCCCTTTTTCAGTTTTAATCACTATTGTACTTATATGTGTATATAAAAACACTAACTAAACGTAATTTTATACGGTAATAATAATAATAATTTTGATGCTCATTATCATTGAAACCCAAACAGATTTTAAAAAGGAAGCTTTTTTTTGGATATTATTATTATTATTATTACTACTACTCCTATTATTACTACTACTGCAATTGTTGTTGTAATATTTATGTTGTACACTAATTGTTTTTACATTTTCTTTTTTAAAGTTATTGCCAATATTGACCACTAAATGGGGAGTGTGAGATGTTGGAGTGACAGCGTTGTAAAATGGGTTTAATAAAAAACTACAAAACCCAGCATTCCCTGTCAAGTCTCAGGATTGGTATTATAGTGGGCAGTGCATTGTCAGGGTTGTATAATCTTAGAGCCAGTATTAATTGTGTACAGGACAGTTTAAATTTTAGCTGTATATATAAATAAATATATTTATAGAGTACAGTACAGTGTGTCTCTGAACACCCCCACTCCAGTCCAGCAGGTTTTGTGCCATAGCCAACCCTACTCATTCATCTAAAGCATAGTTGCAAAAATTAAATTAAATTAAATAACATGGGAGTTAAGTTTAAATTTATATTTCCCAACCTTTGTGTTCCTCATAACTGCTTGGATGGGTAGAATATTGCGCTCTCCAGTGCAACTGGACAGACATACATTTGCCTTTAATGAGCCGTAGAATGTGATGGGAAAACAGAAGCCTGAGATTTGTAAGCTTTCAGCGCACCAGGGTTCAGCTGCATTTATAAAGGACCAAACTGCCTTTATAAAGGACCAAACTGCCTTTATAAAGGACCAAACTGCCTTTATAAAGGACCAAACTGCCTTGATGTGTTGCTTCACAGGGACACACACGTGTCCTGGGACAGTTGGGAGTATCGTGGATAGTAGACATGTTTACAGTGGACCGTGCTGGACTGATGCTGGAGTGGGGACACAGACATGGGGACAGCTTCCATCCTGTCACATGGGTAATGCTGTTTGTGCGGATGAGGAGAGCTTGATGGTCGCAAGGGTTTTACTGAAAGTTGGTTTTGTTTTTTTGTTTTTTCGGGGGGGGGGGGGGGGTTCTTTTTTTTTGTATTCTTTTTTTTTATATATATATATAAAGAAACCTGTTGTACCACGAAGTTTCGGCTGCTTCTGGTGTTTCTGGTGAAAGGAGGGTCGATACAGGAACATAATTAACAAAGTAATTTAAAAATAAATAAAAATAAATGTTAAAAGTTTGTATTGTTTTTTTCCCTCATTCATTGTTATTTTCATCCTTGTTCACTTTGACTTGAATACTGAAATTTGGGTAGAGTGGAATTGAAAGGGTTGAGCCGACAGAATACCTGGTTAGGAGCAGGTCAGAAGACTAATATGTTTACTACTTCAATATAATAAATTAGTAATTTCTTTATGGAATTTGCACAGATATTTATGTTATGTTAAAAGTATATAGTCATTCCTATGTTTTATTTCAATACATATACTCTTATTTTCTTTTTTCTTTAATTGTATTTATTTAATCTCTTCTTTTTCTGAAAACCATAGGGTCATAATTATTTTCACCCCTAACAATTACTGTATCAAGCAAAGTTCAATTGGCAATACAATGGTTCTTCATTTAGTTTCTCGGTCTAAAGGAACTATTGTGTCATTCAATTAATTCTATCACTTCCTGTTTATTACTAATGTTAATTCAAAAGAGATGTGATAATTGACCATCACAAGTCTGGTAATCGGTCCAAAAAAAATATACATAAATGGTTAAACATACCACTTAGCCACTGTAAGGCAATAAATAAATAAAAACGTATGAAGTGCTTGCAGATCTGCTAGGAAGATTTGCAAGTGCACGTTGTCCCCACGCGCAGTGAGGCAGGCAAAGAACCCAAGGAGCACGGCTTAAGAAGTGTTGCGCCTCGTGTCACCAAGTCTTAAAAAAGAACCAAAAATGCCCCCTCCATTCCAACAAACTCTTTGGAAGGGTGGCAGGAAGAAACCCCTTCCTGAGCACAATAAACAAAACCAAACATCTTCTGTTTGCCAAACTTCATTGGAATTATGACTGGAAGAGAGTGCTGTGGTGAGTTGAGACCAAAATGTAACGTTTTGGCCATAAACACCAGCGACATGTTTGGTGGCAAAGACACATGCATACAATGAGAAGCACCTCATACCTACTGTCAAATATGGCGGTGGGTCTTTGAAGTTTTGGGGATGTCTTGCTGCCACTGGTCAGGGGGCGCTATATAAGGTGAATCGTATAATCCAAACATACATCGAAATCCACACAGAAATGGTTAAGTGAAAACCCATCCATGTTCTACAATGACCACCTGAATCTCCGGACTTAATTTAGGGGTGCCAATCGGGAGGTAAAGCCGAAGTCCCGCTGAATGGCATTTCTGCTAAGTGCTATGCTAGTGGATTTCATCACAGACCGCAACAACAACTTCACATGAGCAAATTAAGCATTGAATCGTTCTACAAACACGAAAGCCCCAGATCATCCGCAAATTATCGCAATGAAATAGCACGAGTCGGGACGATACATGAATACAGATACCTGTCGGTGGCATGAGGATGGTCTAATTGTGGAAATTCAGTTTTAGCCTATCTCGGCTATCTAAACACGCAGAACATGACTTTACGAACTGAAATCCACAGTATATAGTACCCTATATTCATATACTTTGAATCCAGACTTTAACATTTTGGAGTTGAAGTTATATTTCGCTTTCGCCGCTCTATTTAAGAGGGAACTGTATAGCCCACTGGAAGTATCGTTCCCGATATATCCGCTTTACCGCCCTATAATTGCGAAATCCGAAATTTGGGGAATTAACTTTAAAAAAATGTTTTATAAGACTTTATTGAGTTTATTCCATTGCATCATTAATAAAGAAAACTGCCCATGATGGAAAATAAAGTAACTATTTTCTAGTTCACAGTATGTTTTGTTCATGTTTATCAAGGGTGCCAATAATTCCACAGCTGAATGTGTATTTTGGTAGTAAAAAAGTCTGCAGATACAAACCCGGCACCCAAAAACGAATGGTCTAATTTTTCAAATAAATAGATAAGGTACTAAACTGCCTAATTGGAGAGAGCTGCCTATATCTGATGGTACTGAGTATTGTGATTAATCGTTGTATTGAAACTTAATAATAATCAGAAGAAGTCTCCGCTACTGCTTAGTAAACTGAAACTGAAACTGAATTTACAAATTCTTAAACAATAATGCAAAAACATGTCCCTTGGCGAATTTTGAGGGGACATTTCCCCGGGATAACTTGTAGATTCAGATAACATCTCTAGACTCAGAGTAGGTATAATGTGTTACTGTCAAAATCAACCAGTTACTCGTCAGCAATCTTACTGAAAGGTTTATGACAAAACTGTACAACAGACTTTAGCACATTGCCACAAAGAGGATTGCTGTCTGTGCCTGACCTCAAAGAAGGGTGCTTTGGGGGTGTAAGTATGATGAAACATTTAATTCAACACAGCTCTGTAAAAAATGAAATTGTGTCTGCTGAAAAAAGAAAGTAAATACCAGTGTTAGTAAAAAAAATAAAAAAAAGTGAGCAGGCAAAAAAAGAAAGATTTAGAAAGCATTGGCCTGTTTTAAAAGCATCAGGAGATGGGACAGTCCTAAGGTCATCAGGGAGCGAGTTCCAGAGGCACGGGGCACACCCATTGTCCAGAGGCGGGTAAGGGGAAATGGAGCAGTAGGTAACGGCTGGAGTGAAGGGTTCATGGATGGTGCTGAGGTCACTGAGGTAGGTGGGGCCCTGGCCATTTAGCACTTTATAGGTCAGGAGGGGGACTTGGTGGGGAGCCAGTGGAGTTGGGCAAGTAGAGGGGTGACATGGACTGACTTTTTTCATCTGGTGAGAACTGGCAGTGCTGCTCTGCATGTTGAAGGTCAATTTATCATGCCACCCATTCCACATTCCATATATATCTGTCATTTAGTCTTTCACAGAGCTGTCCATGCTAACACAGAGAGCTGTCCATAAGCAACCATAATCATAAACCACATTCCTCAGGAGAAAAACTACGATTGAATGTTAAGTTCTGGTGGAAATGGCCCCTTCCCTGTGTTCTGTTCAGAGGAGATTTAGACCCAGGGAAACTCACAAGAGAAGTAAAACAGGTATAGTCCTACCTATGAAAACATTAAGAATTGAACAATGCACAATGCAGGTACAGTAAAATATATGGAATGTTGCTTCTTGGCTCAGCACTAAATTACTTTGGCTCAGCCTCAAATGTACTCAAACCTTGTTGACGCCCTTGCAGCAAGTTTCTGTTTCATGCATTGCCTATTTATTGTATGTTCCATTTGCACCACTGGCGTCTGGTGAGCTCAAAATTGGCGCGGCCCAAAACTCCTTTAAACTAATCATTGACCTCAACTTGTTTTCAGGGGAAATGGAGCAGTAGGGAACGGCTGGAGTGAAGGGTTCATGGATGGTGCTGAGGTCACTGAGGTAGGTGGGGCCTTGGCCATTTACCACCTTATAGGTCAGGAGGGGGACTTGGTGGGGAGCCAGTGGAGTTGGGCAAGTAGAGGGGTGACATGGACTGCCTTCTTTCATCTGGTGAGAACTGGCAGTGCTGCTCTGCATGTTGAAGGTCAATTCATCATCCCACCCATTCCACATTCCATATATATCTGTCATTTAGTCTTTCACAGCATTGGACTGATTACAATTTGCCTTTAAGCAGAAAGAAAAATAAATATCACATTAATCACAGGAGTATTTTTAACAGGAATTTGTCAGACGCTCTGTGTATTTGCTCTTTGAGAATAAAATTATTGGCTACATAAGTCAATTATGGATTCAGTTATAAGCTTTGAGATACATTTAGCCAGCACATTAGGCAAGTGTATTAAAAATATACAAAATAATATCTGTTATGGTTATGTCTTCACATTTTTACATATGTGGCTACAGTGTGTTACAGTAAAACTAGGTTTACTGTATTTGTCTGAACAAGTGAGCTAACTCAGAAATGATTATGACAGGCCACGGGCAGCCCAGCTTGTTGGTTTGTGACCTAGCATTCACTGAACAGACATGTGGTGATAGCCCACCAGCTGGACATGGTCTTGTTATCTCAACCAGCTTGTTGCTCGCTTCACCACCTCTCTCTCTCTCTCTCTCTCTCTCTCTCTCTCTCTCTCTCTCTCTCTCTCTCTCTCTCTCTCTCTCTCTCTCTCTCTCTCTATGCCATTTTCCTAAAAGGCTTTTGCATCAGCAATGCGGAATTTGAAACTTAATTCTTTAGCTATAATTTAGTTCCTGTCGGCGATTAATACGTCTGACGTCATAAAGCAACGAGAAAGAACGTCAGAGAAGTGGGGAACCTCCATGTCTATAATAACCACGAACAGGGCAAATTGCACAGACCTAAATAATTGGTAATGCCAAACTGTCATGGTTTCTGAGTGAAGTTCACGGACCGTCTAGTTCAGCGAAGATGGACGATGGAGTGGAAGATGAATCCCACGTGGACTACGCTACACTCAACAAACTTCGACTGGATGGCAAGTTCTGTGATGTGGTCATCCAAGTGGAGGGCTTTACGATGAAAGCTCACAAGATTGTCCTGTGCGCCTGTAGCCCTTACTTTCGGTGAGTGACAATTCAAGGCACTGATGATAGCAGTAATAGTATGTATGTGTCGCCGTTATCGGCCGAACGGACACCTCGCTGTATTTAGAAGTGCGCATTTACAAATGATACAATTTTGATGCGCTCCCACGTCACTGTTATTCTTTTTCTCTGTTGTCCAATCGCATTAGAGTAGAGGCAAGGTTTGATTATGTCTAGGTTCCATTGTAAACAAAGATGGAGGGTAAATAGGTTACTACAATCGGCACCGTTTTGGCCCATCCACATGTCATTTCACAAAAGTTATTTTGTGCTTCAACTCGTCACTTTCCGAAATAGCAACAGAGTGGCCTTCGGTTATCCATTGTTTAGAAGAAAAGAATAACACACCAACCTTTCTGGTGATATCAGTTTGCTCATGCCGTTATCATAGCTGCCAACTCTCACGCTTTCGACGTGAAAGCCTGTGAAAGCTTTAGCTGATCCGATTAAGGTGTGTGTTTACATACCGAGCATTTAATCCAAAACATGCCAAAACATTTTGACGTGCAAAGAATGATCTCGCGCAGCTTGACTGTGCGGGAACCACTTTTTTTGTTTTGGCTTTTAGCCCTTTAGCAATCTTTAAACTTATTGTTATTGTTGAAAGCTTTAGCTGATCCGATTAAGGTGTGTGTTTACATACCGAGCATTTAATCCAAAACATGCCAAAACATTTTGACGTGCAAAGAATGATCTCGCGCAGCTTGACTGTGCCGGAACCACTTTTTTTGTTTTGGCTTTTAGCCCTTTAGCAATCTCTAAACTTTTCCAGCGTTATATTATTTAGTCTACATCTGTCGATAACCTGTTTGCATCACCTTCAAGTCTTTCGTTTCACAATTTGTAGTTCTTTTCCAGTTTAATGTTGTTTACAAAAGAAAAAACTAGTCTCCAGAGACATCTGACAATTTTCCCGGCTGATTCGAAAGCTTTTATACAGTCTATGGTCGCACCTATACCCTGTGAATGTAACCAGCATGCGCAGAAAGAATATGTATTTTCACCCAAAGAAAGTGGTCGGTTTAATGCCTTGGCGGACAAGGAGTGTGGCTACCTGACTCTGAGAAAACCATCTGCATGCAAGCTGTGTTGATCAGATCTAATTTGGCCACCTGGATGAGTAGGCCACCTGGATGAGTAGGCGGGTAAGAACATGTCAGCATCACCCAAAAGGACCACCTTGGTGCCAACCTTCTCCGCAATCAGCAAACTTCGCCTACTTGCGTGTATCGTTTGCCCTGCCGCCGACAAGGGGGATATGTCGCTACGACAAAGATTTCACGAGGACTGTGTGGGCTGAGTGTGGGGTGAGTGTGGGGTGAGTGTGGGCTGAGTGAGGCTGAGTGAGGGCTGAGTGAGGGTGAGTGAGGGCTGAGTGAGGGTGAGTGTGGGGTGAGTGTGGGCTGGGTGAGGGTGAGTGAGGCTGAGTGAGGCTCAGTGTGGGCTGAGTGAGGGTGAGTGAGGGCTGAGTGTGGGTGAGTGAGGGCTGAGTGAGGATGAGTGTGGGCTGAGTGAGGGCTGAGTGAGGGTGAGTGAGGCTCAGTGTGGGGTGAGTGAGGCTGAGTGAGGCTGAGTGTGGGGTGAGTGTGGGGTGAGTGTGGGCTGAGTGAGGGCTGAGTGAGGGCTGAGTGTGGGGTGAGTGTGGGCTGAGTGAGGGCTGAGTGAGGGTGAGTGAGGGTGAGTGAGGGTGAGTGAGGGTGAGTGAGGCTCAGTGTGGGCTGAGTGAGGGTGAGTGAGGCTGAGTGTGGGGTGAGTGAGGGCTGAGTGAGGCTGAGTGAGGGTGAGTGAGGGTGAGTGAGGCTGAGTGTGGGGTGAGTGAGGGCTGAGTGTGGGGTGAGTGTGGGCTGAGTGTGGGCTGAGTGAGGGTGAGTGAGGCTGAGTGAGGCTCAGTGTGGGGTGAGTGAGGCTGAGTGAGGGCTGAGTGAAGCTGAGTGAGGGCTGAGTATGGGCTGAGTGAGGCTGAGTGTGGGGTGAGTGTGGGCTGAGTGAGGGTGAGTGAGGGGTGAGTGAGGGGTGAGTGAGGCTCAGTGTGGGCTGAGTGAAGCTGAGTGTGGGCTGAGTGAGGGCTGAGTAAGGGTGAGTGAGGGTGAGTGAGGCTGAGTGAGGCACTGATCACGGTCATCTGCTACCCGTAGAGCAGTTATGCCCCTGCTACAATGGTAGGAGTCCTCCATTCTGCAGCAGTGGCACAGTGGTAACTAAGACTTTTTAAAAAACATTTTTTTATGAGCTACAGTTCATAGTTTCAAGTGACGTTGTTGTTTCAAGGCCTGGATCTGCGCATGTGTGAAATAGAGAAGATCCTCCTGCTGGAGCACAGTCTCTCAATCTCTGGAGAAATTTAATAGAATCATGACACTGCTCTGGTAGCTTTGCTTTCATCTAGGCTATATGCACGCTTATATTTTAATCTATTTCAGTAAAAGATCTGCTGTTAACCCAATGTGCGTTTTTTTTTACTGATTCATATGTATGATTCTCTACATAATCGCAAGTGCAATTTGTAGAAGTTGTTCTTTGTGTGTTAGAACCATTCATCATTCATGTTTGCAATCTGTAAATAACTCACCATGAATGACACAAAAAGCAGACCCGTTCAAATCTGCAGCTATGGTTCATTCTATGTTGCATTAGTTTATTTCAGAACATTTATTTTGCTGAATTGAATTGAGGTGTTTGAATGTAACACCCCGATAGTGCCCTCTTTACAGGCAACTTGAACAGCTCACACAAGAGCACGTACAACATCCCTGGTGTGCTTCCGGAGATGATGAAGATCATCATCGAGTACGCCTACACGCACTCCGCGGTGATCACCGAGGGCAACTTGGAGTTCCTGCTGCCGGCCGCTGACCAGCTGTGTGTCCTCGGACTCGTGCAGGCCTGCGCCGAGTTCCTGGAGGCCCAGCTGTGCACGGACAACTGCATCGGAATCTGGAGGTTCTCCGACGTCTACTTCTGCCCCTCCCTGCAGCGCCGGGCGCTCCGCTTCATCCTGCAGAACTTCCAGGAGGTGGGCCGCACCTCCACGGAGCTCCTGGAGCTCACGCCCGCCCAGCTCTCCCACATCGTGGAGAAGGATGACCTCATCGTCAAGCAGGAGGACAGGGTGTTCGACGCCATCCTGCGTTGGACGGGTCACATGCCGAACAAGCGCAAAGCCTACCTCTCTCAGTTGCTCTGGAAGGTAACCACTTCGTGCCCCTGCTGGAGACAAGTGGACAACTCGTCAAAATGTAGTTCTCCCATACCGGAGCCGGTGTACCTTCAAATCAGCAAGCTGCTCAGACACAAAACACCAGGTGTGGTGTGTGAACTGTGCAGCTGCTGTAACTGAACAATTAGTTCAGAGGAACAATGAAAACCAGCATAACCTGAATGGTACTGCCTTGTAGACACATGAAATTTTGTCATTTTTGTGGATAGCACCTCATTTGCACCTTAGAGTCATGACAGATTACCGTTCACTTGAGTAAAGCCGTGCTAAATGGTAAATGGCAGGCATTTATATAGCACTTTATCCAAAGCGCTATACAATTGATGCTTCTCATTCACCCATTCATACACAGACTCACACACTCACACACCAACGGCGATTGGCTGCCATGCAAGGCACTGACCTGCTCGTCAGGAGCATTTAGGGGTTAGGTGTCTTGCTCAGGGACACTTCAACATATGCAAGGTGGGATTGAACCGGCAACCCCCCGACTGCCAGACGACTGCTCTTACTGCCTGAGCCAATGTGTTGACCTTCCCTAGCTATGACCTGGCCGCAGCTCAGACAGGGGGCTCCTGTCCTGTGTGTGTTTCTCTGACCAGGTTCGATTGGCCCAGATGAACGCTGACTACTTCATGAGCAGCATGAAGACCAGTGTATTGATGAAGGACAATGAGGACTGCAATCGGATCACCGTACACACCCTGAGGGCCATGTGTCACCTTCAAAAGACAAACTTTGTCGGCGCCAGCAGGTATAGCAGCCTGTGCCGGCCACGCCTGCCCTACGCAGTCCTGCTGGCCATCGGGGGCTGGAGTGGGAACAGGCCCACCGATGTGATCGAGTCCTACGACACGCAGGCCAACTGCTGGGTGACGGTGGCACAGATGGAGGGCCCCCGGGCCTACCACGGCACGGCCTGCCTGGGGGGCTTCGTGTACTGCGTGGGCGGCTACAACGCGGTGGAGTTCTTCAGCGCCGTGTGCAAGCTGGACCCCGTGACGCGCACCTGGCACAGGGTGGCGCCCATGCACTCGCGCCGCTGCTATGTGAGCGTGACCGTGCTGCAGGGCTGCATCTACGCCATGGGAGGCTTCGACGGCTACGCCCGGCTCAGCTCGGCCGAGCGCTACGAGCCCGCCGCCAACCAGTGGAGCCCCATCTCGCCCATGCACGAGCCACGGAGCGACGCCAGCGCCGCCACGCTGGACGGGAAGGTCAGCCGAGGCCTGCAGCTGTCTCAACGCCTGGACGCTAACGCCAGCGCTAACGCCAACGCTAACGCCAATGCTAACGCTAACGCCAGCGCTAACGCCAGCGCTAACGCCAACGCTAACGCCAGCGCTAACGCCAGCACTAACGCTAACGCCAACGCTAACGCCAACGCTAACGCCAATGCTAACGCCAGCGCTAGTCCTAACAGTACCACTAGCACAAACAATCATGCTAACATTAGCACTTGTCCTAACACAAACACAAACTCTAGAATTAGCACTAACATTAACCCTAACAGGGCGGCATGGATGGTGCAGTGGGTAGCATTGCCGCCCCACAACAAGGATGTCCTGGGTTCGAATCCCGGTCCAAAGACATGCAGGTCAGGCTGATTGGATAGTCTAAATTTCCCGTGGGTTTTTAAATGTTACATTTATACCAAGGCTGCCGCCGTAAGTGTGGCTAGTATTTTCTCCATGCTACTTTTCATTTAAGTATGGCTTGGCCACACGACTTTTTGTGCACAAGGAAAACATTTTTGCCGTTGGTAAATTATGTGAATGAGTGGTTGTTCGAGGGATAGTATCCCCGCAAGCTGGCCACTCCTGGTCCATCCCACACATTGCCGCTGAAAAGTGAAGGGGTGGGATCATTATTTTTTAACACAGTGTTATTGAGGTTACGTTAGTTAGAACACGGGGAAGCTTAGTTAATATCTGTTCAATGGTAGTTTTTCTCCTGAAGAACGTGGTTCATGATTATAATGTTTCCTATTAACATGAATTAAAAACTGATACCGTCTATATAATACAATGTGCAGTGCGTGAAGAGTTTTATAAGGAACACTTTTGGCTGAGCTGTATAAGCCTGCCTGGTTTGTAGTCTCTCGTTAGCAACAGCTTCCCCACCACACTGTCACAGGAAGCACCATTACCATGTCACTGTACGCTGAAACCGATCGTTTTTATGAAAACGGAAGGAATTAGCCTTTACACACACACACAAAAACCAAAGCTGATTGTAATTTCTTTTTTTATTCCTCACAGAAGTAAACACAATAGCCAACATTTGCGATGGCTGAGCTGAATAAATGTGTTTCCTGGAGTGTTAAATTGCAGCACAAAGGACAAGCTGTATGTTTTGTATAATGCAAAAAATATTGTGGAAAGAAATATACTGTACAGCACAAATTAATTTGTGCTCCTCAAAGACAGCTGTCGTAATGTGTGTGTGTCAGTGTTACTAAGTTAGTATGTGTGTTGGGAATTTCAAGCATTGTGTTGTAGTTTTAGGTTTTCACCTATGATGAAGCAAGCTAGCAAGTCCTAATAATGAATCACAAATAAGAATAAAACATATTTTTATAATCACTGATAAAAATGGTGAGCACTTACAGTGCAGTCTGTAAGGATTTGGGCAATGGTGCAATTCCCGTTCTTTTGGCTCACAAATTAAGCACTGGATTTGAAATGTAACAAGAGTCTCTAACTGTTTTTCATATTCCTCAGCCTCATAATGGCTTCCTGGACTGTCATTGGCACAACTGTGGTCCTCGTGTTGACAAATGCCAATAACAGACTCCAAAGGCAATCAAAGGCTTAGAATCAAGACTCGACCCAGGGTGCTACAGCTAATTGTGCATCATCGCCATAGAAACCGCTCACCGCAAAGATTAGATTTGAGCTGCATTACCTGTACATGCCACCAGCGAGGCCTCTATAATTTTGGGGGGACAATTGTCTAATAGGTTCCACATTGTTTCTCCTGCAGGTGTACATCTGTGGGGGCTTCAACGGGGAGAGCTGCCTGTGTACAGCAGAGTGCTACAGCCCCTCCACTGACCAGTGGACCCTCATCCCCCCGATGAAGAAACGGCACAGCGGCCTGGGTGTGGTGGCGTACAACCAGGAGATTTATGCGGTGAGGATTGCTACACCAGTGCTCAGGATTGGGCACGGACATGTCATGTTGGGCTTCTGAACATTAAGTGTTCAACAGATTGAGTGTCACTCCTCTGTTTGACAGACACATTTATTTATTAATTTGTATGTTTTATGGGTGCCTGTGTATAGTAGTGGGAGAACGCCCTCTCCATCCTTACACCACTCTTTTGATATTTGACCTTTGACCTCTCCCAGGTGGGCGGTTTCGACGGGGTGAGTCGGCTCCGGTGCATGGAGGTGTACGACCCGCTGGCCGACAGCTGGCGGCAGATGCCCGACATGATCATCGCGCGGAGCAACTTTGGAATCGAGGTTCTGGACGACCGGCTGTTCGTCGTCGGGGGCTTCAACGGCTTCAGCACCACCTTCTACGCCGAGCACTTCGACCAGAAGACCAACGAGTGGGCCAGCATCCAGGACATGGGAGTGTTCCGGAGCGCCCTCAGCTGCTGCATCGTCCACGACCTGCCCAACGTCGCCGAGTACGCTTTCCCTCGCAGGTCGGGGAGCCCCACCACTGAACTCTCCGCCGTCAAGGAGCTTACCCTCTGGTAGCTCTCCGCCTTCAACAAGCTTACCCTGTGCCTTCTGAGGCCCAAATCTGCTGGGCGTAGGGGTGACCAAGGACACCATCATCCCACTCATAGTTCTTCTTTCTGCTGCTGCAGTCAAAGTTATTTTACAAAATAAGAACTTGGTAATATGATGCCAGAGAAGCATTAAAGTCTTGGTCCACATTTCTGTATTTTGCTTCTATTTTTGAAAAGGTGTCACCCCGTGTTCTCACAGCGAGTGACTAGGTTGACAGGTTGTTCAAGTGTACTAGGCTGAGGGAGGGGTAAGGCTTACCGTTTCCTCTTAGTGGTCTTGTGCAGCAAAATGTTTTAAAGAGAAAGAAATAACAACAGAACACAGTGTAACAATGGCATATTTTTAGCTGATCCTCTATTTTCTACTTATGTCATGATACTGATAATTTTTTGGTTTAACTGCTATCTCGCTAGAAGACAATATTTAATCTATCTTTGGGTTGCTAGCTGCCTAGATCTCTATCTCTCTCACTAACCTAGCTAACTATCGATATCTGTATCTCACTGGCCATCTATATATGTAGCTCACCAGCTGGCTAGCTAGCCATCTCTATTTTTCGCCCACTAGTTTGCTACCTGTCTGTCAGCTGTCTGTGATCAGTCTGCTGTTTTCTGCAAATCAGGCACTCTTCAGAACCTTGGACAGCACCGACAGAGGCTCTCAGCCTAACTGTGTCTTTACCAGGACTGGTTAATCTCAGCCTAACTGTGTCTTTACCAGGACTGGTTAATCTCAGCCTAACTGTGTCTTTACCAGGACTGGTTAATCTCAGCCTAACTGTGTATTTACCAGGACTGGTTAATCTCAGTCTGTGTCTTTACCAGGACTGGTTAATCTCAGTCTGTGTCTTTACCAGGACTGGTTAATCTCAGTCTGTGTCTTTACCAGGACTGGTTAATCTCAGCCTAACTGTGTCTTTACCAGGACTGGTTAATCTCAGCCTGTGTCTTTACCAGGACTAGTTAATCTCAGTCTGTGTCTTTACCAGGACTGGTTAATCTCAGTCTATGTCTTTACCAGGACTGGTTAATCTCAGCATCACTGTGTCTTTACCAGGACTGGTTAATCTCAGTCTTTGTCTTTACCAGGACTGGTTAATCTCAGCCTCACTGTGTCTTTACCAGGACTGGTTCATCTCAGTCTTTGTCTTTACCAGGACTGGTTAATCTCAGCCTGTGTCTTTACCAGGACTGGTTAATCTCAGTCTGTGTCTTTACCAGGACTGGTTAATCTCAGTCTGTGTCTTTACTAGGACTGGTTAATCTCAGCCTCACTGTGTCTTTACCAGGACTGGTTAATCTCAGCCTAACTGTGTCTTTACCAGGACTGGGTAATCCCAGCCTGTGTCTTTACCAGGACTGGTTAATCTCAGCCTCACTGTGTCTTTACCAGGACTGGTTAATCTCAGCCTCACTGTGTCTTTACCAGGACTGGTTAATCTCAGTCTTTGTCTTTACCAGGACTGGTTAATCTCAGCCTGTGTCTTTACCAGGACTGGTTAATCTCAGTCTGTGTCTTTACCAGGACTGGTTAATCTCAGCCTCACTGTGTCTTTACCAGGACTGGTTAATCTCAGCCTGTGTCTTTACCAGGACAAGTTAATCTCAGCCTGTGTCTTTACCAGGACAAGTTAATCTCAGTCTGTGTCTTTACCAGGACTGGCGATAGAAGCGCTGCCTGCTGGATGCTAGCAGGACAATACCTCCCTGTATGTGCTGTATGGTTACTATGATTACTGTTTTCACATAAAATCAGCAACCAATCCAGACTTAAGAAACCGGGTCATGTAAGCTACCTGTAAAATAGGCTGCATAGTTTGGTCAGTTAAGAGCTGAGTAAAGCAGCCATCTGTGCGCTCCCTAGGACCAGGGAGACAGACGACTGGAAGAACACGCCTACTTTAGTGAAGAGGCGGTGTCTCCTTTTTTCCACAATTTGGCTGAATTGTTGCTTTCCTCCAAAAGTAACAGAATAACAATGCATTATTATTTAATTAATTACTTAATTAATTAAATCAAAATGACACGTACAAAGAGTCATATTTGTGTATCCCTGTGCATCTAGTTGGATGGTGCGGCTGTACCATACTGACCTGTGTAGGGTCCTCGCACGGTCCGCCAAATAATGTAGGGATTTCACTCTTTACATTACATTACCTATTACTCTCTACGAAACCGGGGCGCCAATTAATGTTATGTAGCAAAAAGTAATCAGCCTCATAAAATTACTGTTATCAGAAATATCTAACCAAATTAATAATTAAAATAACCAATATTAATGATTAAACATACCAATAACCTGAAGGTTGGAAGTTCTTCGAAAGACTGTTTTAACTCGGCTCTCATGTGACGCCAAAACAGACACCGGGTTTAATAAAATATATTTATTAAACAAACGTACAAACACAGAACAGATAAACTAACGGGAAGTTAGTTGGGCAAATTAGTTGGGTATGTGAGCGTGTGCGCGCGCAAGGGCGTGTGTCCTTGGAACAAAGGAAGGGTAAAAATGGGAGTGTTAGTGTTAGCTGGCGAAAGACGGCGAATCAATTCAGGTATATATGTGGCTAACAAAAATACATTCAAACGGTAACACGGAAAAAATAGAAAAACACATTCACAATATCAGTCAAGACTAAGATAAACACTGACTATGCCTGAATGTTTGTTGTTGAGTCTTACTGAGTCCATACGCATTGCTGGATCCAAAAGACGTGCTGTCCTTGTAGGAGCCGCGATGGTAATGAGACGTGCTGTCCTTATAGGAGCCGCGATGGTAATGAGACGTGCTGTCCTTATAGGAGCCGCGATGGTGCGGTGAATGATGTCCTGGAGAGGTGCGCAGAGCTGGGATGTTCCCGTGGGCTGCGCGTTGTCGTCTGGTCCGTTCGGTTCTGGAAAAATGTGTCGGCTGGTTCTTTTTCCGTGTGTAAAAGTTCGTTGCTGTTGTTCGTTGGTGAGCTTTGCAGGAGTAAACGGATGTAGCGTTCCGCGTACACCAGTTTCCACTCGTTATAGGCCACTAAGTTATCGCGAGGTAACTGGGTGTGTCCGTAGGCCTGGTAGTGCGCTGTGCAGCATTCAGACTCTGTCCGAGTCTCGGAGCAGATGAGCTGAAGCGAATGGCCAAAAAGGGTGCGTAGAAGAAGGGAATGAATAGAAGGACAGAAGAAGAGAGGGATCCCGAGAACATGTCTTGCTCTTATACGGGAAAGTTTATTGCTCCCACCATTACGGGATTGGCTGATCTGAGCTAGACGTCATGCGGGGTGGACGTCGCGGAATTGTCCTGTGGGATTGTGGGAGTTGTGGTTCATACACCTGTATGGTTTATCCTAGCAGTACAACAAGAATTCAGAATATCTCACAACAAGAATATCTCCATGTTCTCACCGTTCCTCCTGCTCTTTCTCTTAACCTTTTATTATAAACGTCATGCATATGGGCCCACACACTTATTCACGCCTGCCCTGGTTGCACTGTAGACTGCCTGTGCAGTTGACCCACCTAGCTGCGATTTTTGAACAGGGTTTTTTTGGTTTGTTTTTTTAAGATTCCTTGCTGGCACAATTTAACAACTCTCATTTAATTACCGTGAACTCAAAATTGCTGCAAGAGAACAAAATGGCACGTTTCATGAGCTTCCTGACAACCATTGATGGTTTCCCTGTCCCCCTGTCAACACAAGTCAAAAGCCTTGGCATCATCCTGGACAATACTTTATCCTTTGGTCCCCACATAAAAAACATCTCAAGGACTGCCTTTTTTCACCTCCGCAATATCTCCCGACTCCACCCCTCACTCTCCCACACCAGTGCTGAAACTCTAATCCATGCCTTTGTCTCCTCCCGGCTGGATTACTGCAACAGCATCCTCTCAGGACTCCCCACCAAACTCACCAACAAACTTCAAATTATACAAAATTCTGCTGCCCGAATCCTCACCCACACAACATCTCATGAACACATCACACCCATCCTCACTCAGCTACACTGGTTACCAGTTCAACAGCGCATTGATTTCAAGATCCTCCTACTCATATACAAGGCTTTGAACACCCTTGCACCCCCCTATCTCTCTGACCTTCTTCACGACTACACTCAGCTCTACAGCACCCAGGCTCTGGAACTCTCTACCCATATGCATCCGCCATACAGAGTCACTGTCATCTTTCAAAAAACTTCTCAAAACTCATCTGTTTACTCTTGCATACCCCTGACTGTTTCCTTCCATTTACATGTTGTTGTGTCTATCTCTGTCTGCTGTCTGTTTGTTTGATATGAATTGTATGTTCATTGTAAATTATTTTTAATTGGATATATTGTATCATGTTTTCTTTTTTGTTGATAATTTTAAATTGGATATTTTGTATCATGTTTTTACCATGTTTATTTTGTATTTTGCACAATGTAAGGTCACCTTGAGTGTCTAGAAAGGCGCCACTTCAAATAAAATGTATTATTATTATTATTATTATTATTATTATTATTATTATTATAACACGCAAAATGCCGTCCAGTTTTAATTGGATTGCTGAGAGCAAGTGCTGATTGCACTTGACCATGTTTGTACCGCATGTGTGAAGGAGTGTCGTGGTTTGGCGATAATGTAAACGAGGACTAAGCACACCCAAAAATGGCCAATGAGAAAGCATCGCATTTTTTGATGACCAATGACAAAATTACAGAAAACAATGAACGCTCAAAAAATAGCTATGGTCTAACCGTAGACACGGCTCCGGTTTCAGCAATAACTGCTCTACTATAGCTCAAAAGCTATGTATGCCTGTTTAAAAACGCAGTTCTAAAACGACACCGCTACAATTGACACAAGAGCCGCTGAAGTTGCTGTAACCGGCGACGTGCAATAGATGTCGCAGCGACATTTGTTTCATGGGCGACCGGAGTGCGTTTATATATTTTTGCTAAGGACAATGACTACGTTCCACGTTGACATGATTTTGTTAAGATTTGTAATATTTAGTTTTTCTTATTTTGTAATCATTTGTTTCCACACCTTTTCCTAAAGTTAGGTTTCATTTAAATAAGCTTCTAGTTCAAAATGAGTGTCTGTATTTGTTAAAATGACTATTTTGTGTTATTGAGTGTGTTTTCACGAACGTTCTGCGATTTCAGTGGAGCGAAGCTGGCCTTTACAGTACAGACACAAGCGCGATGGTTGGGGATTCCCAGAGGGGGAGAATAGTCCCGTTACACCGGGTATTTTCATTACTTTTCTGCAGGATAACATTCCTCAATCGCAGGGATTGTATTCCACAGGTGAATGGCTAGATTTCCATATGACAGAGAAAGAGCGCATGGTTGATAAAAAACATTTCTAGCATAGGCCGTTCCTGTCATCTTGTGCAACAAGAGTTAATGTATCATGCGACAATGACAATACGGAGTGTGGCTGCAGGGCTTAAGTGTGCGAGCTTAAGACTCCACATGCTCCAGCTACTGATGCAGTCAATGGAGAGGCTAAAAACAAGGGCCACACAGGGACAAGACAACACAGAACACAAACAGTGGTTACTTTGAATTCAGTTCAATTCTAACCTAGACATGCTGAGGCAGAGCAAACGCAAGATGTTAGCATCGAATGCTAAAAATCTGGTAGCCTAATTAGGCTAGTGATGGTATTTTAAGTAGCTGGATAGTGTAAAACATTTTGTTGCTTTTAAATATTATACCAACGGTCTATTTTCATTCTTTTCACAACTTTTCACCAGCGCTGGTATAGAGGTATGAAATGAGGTAAACCAATGGTAGTGGAGCTGCAATATCATTGGTCAAACCGTTGTTAAGGGAGTGAGTCGATAGCAGGCAAGTAAGCTGTTTCGGACAGCTTTTCACATTCTTTAGTCCTTTATATATTCAGTGTATTTAGCCACAAATGTAACACCGCCACCTACTGGGAAGGCATTAGACCAAACATGCGGAGCATTGTTTCTGGCAACCTTTAAAACGGCATTCTAATCGTGTTGTTATTGAACTTTTTTCTATCGGTTATTGCTTCTACTAATAATGATTGATATGATCATTTCAGTAACACATTTTAATTCATTACTAAATTCACTCCTGGTCTTGGCTGCATTTATTTAACAATTACAGAAATTCAGTATAAAAATTGAACGATTTAGCCTAATAAAGTGAGACCTGGGCATTATTCCTCATTGCTCATTTTCTGCTGCTTTCGGTGTGAATTAAAATATATTTATTACATTCCAGAAAGCATGTTGACAGGACTGCCTGTGTAAGATCTCTGCACTTGAGGTTTTAGACCAACCAGACCATTTCTAAGAAATTATCGTTCTGAATATGAGAAATGTGGTAGGATATTGGTAACTATTTATAGTGCACAGAGACTGTGGACAATATTTAATCGTGCTACGAGTGAACGCAACCACTAGCACTTTTAACACAGTTAACACTGTGTCCTATAGCTGCTGTCCTGTTATTTCATCGCAAGCGGACATTTAAATGTTCAGATCTCTCCAGGCATCTTCTTCTTTAACGGTGCCGTTTATATAATTTCTGAAATGTTATATCTATGGGATTTTACCGCAGTTTGAGTGGATGCCAATACCTGCATAATATTGTTTTCCCCTGTTTGGTGTAAGACGGCGTTTCATTTAGCTAGATATTTTCCGTCGGCTCAAACGTGAAGAGGAGGGGGCAGTCTGAGCGCGACACCAGCAGAACCTTTACACAAGGAGCCAAGCGGAGAGAGGGAGGGGGTTTTCATGCCAAAATACCTTCCCTTTAAAACAAGGGGGACATAGCGGAGAGGAGAATAGAGGGGGGAGAAAATAAAACATAAAAAAGAAAAGGAGGAAGAGCGAGAGGGAGGGAGGGCGAGAGATATAGAAAAAAAGAAAGATGACATCTTTTCAATTGAACACCCGAGGCGGAGCGACGGGTTGCGGCCGAATGGGAGCGCTCTAATTGGGGCTGAGGACTGAACGCGATACCGAGGCTTCAACAACCCAACACTTCGGCCTGACAGGAAAATAATAAAATTAGCGTATTTTAATGGATATTGTAAAGAATGTTACCTAGTTAATGTTATGGCTTGTAAAAATAATTTATATTGTTCTGATTAATCGCATTTGGTCGTTGAAGAATAGCTGTAACATCAATTGTTTTCCTAATTGCTAGCAAGCTAGCATTAGCTAATTCATGGAGATTTTAATTAATTATTAACTACATCTTTAATATATAAGCCTCGCACGCTACTGCTGACAAGATTACATGGGGTTTCAACAAAAAAAGTTAAACATGCATTCTACACTACCAGACCGCATCAATGGCTAGCTAGCTAGTTAACCTACCTAATTATATGCTAGGTGTCTAGTTAAACAGCCTGCGAGATAGCTATGGTTTCGTTTACCGAGCTACCCAGTAAATTAGCTACATGAAAAAATAAATAACGTATAAATATCACTGCAGATTTTGTTTTGCGTTTTTATTAAGCGGTTCTTAAAAGTTTCATTTCAGTTGCGATTAGGGTGCAATTGCTAGTTAGTTAATTAGTTTGGAAGCAATATTGCCAAGGTTAGATAGTTCAGGAAATATGAACCAACAAAATATAGGGATTATTTTTGGGATTGCTGGCTAATCGTAAATAACGATACTGCTCGTGTCAAGAAAAAAATAATAAAGATTAAGATTTTACACCGTTAATTGCAATTTACAGAAATACTTGCATGTCATTTTAGTTTAATTTGTCGATATAACCTAAAGTGCAAGAGAATAGTCAAGACGTTGTCATAAAGGAGACTACACAAATTATTGTCACAAGGATTAACGTTTTTAGTCATATTATTAAATTTTTGTTGCTTTAACAAATATTGTCTTTGAATTTCAAAATGGATGCTGCTTGGAGCAATTTTCTGTTTCAGGTAAGTTGAAGTTTATTATGCTTTGTGACTCGTCTGTGTGCATTGTATTTGGTGTGTGTACTGAAATGATAGGTTTTCTCGGTCCCAAATTTGCAGAGACCAACATCTCCCCGCTGATTTGAGAACAATTTTAAATATGCAAACATAGGCCTGGTGAGCTGAAATATATTTACTTAATTTGATTATTTTGAACACGCGATCTTCCATGACTCCGAAGCCACGGAAGATCATCTCAAAAGTAGCATTGGTAAATAGGTTATCCATGGCTTCGTATAGCCCAAAGCCTCGTCAAAATATAAAAATAAACTCTATATCCGGTGAAAAGTAGCTGCTACAATTAGCTGCTACAATTCAGTAGCAGTAAATGGATGTTAAGATAGCATCCTCACCAGACACTCTTACCTAGAGCAGCTCGTATTTTGGGAGAACACAAGTTCTTGTAGTTTCATTGCCACCATTCCTGGAATTACTGTTGATCTGTGTTAAAGACAAAAAAGAAAATATAATGTGGATGGATTTGGACGAAATGTGGTACCGCTGGACAGAAAGGTAATCCCAGCCGAGTTCTGTCTGCTAAGTTTACAAATGTTAAAGATTGGCCCGCTTGTGAATTCCAGTCCAGTCTACAGTATTTTACAGCGTCCACGTCTAACTGTGAACAATTAGACTGAACAATTACTGAATTTTTCATCTGACCTGACATCACCAGGAAACATGAAAACAATTGCAAACAAAGCGATTCCATTGTCAAATAAACTGTGTCCACAGCAGAAGTTTTTTTTGTTGTTGTTGTTCTCCAGACTGCACCTACCCAAAACCAAGCTGAGACAACTCTCCAATCAGATCTCCTCCCCGACCTTACAGGTTCTGCCGAGAACCCACCCACAGAACACATAGCCCCGCCCCCCTCCACTGTGGACACAGCCGCTCTGAACGAAGAAGCCGTGCCAGGTGAGGGGCGGGGCTACTCATGTCCATGTGCTCTGTTGACATCAGTTGGGCGTACATAAGGCGATTTTAGTATACGGGCAAAAAGTAAGACGAGTTTTCTGACAAACTGCAGAAAATCCACTGAAATAAAATAAAAAATGAACGTAAATATATTAATTGATGTTAACTAGGTTTTGCTAAGCAAACTTAAAGGTAATACTTGTGTCTTAAGTTGTTGTGTTTTAACTCTTTCGCCGCTTTGGTTTGAACACTGCCTTTCAGTTTGCTTGATTCTATTTTCTATTTTGAAATCCTAAATAGTAAGATATTACGCGATTGTGGCCACAGCCATGATCTCTCTCTCTCTTACTTCGAGGCCTTGCTGTGTTTCTCACATCAGTCTCTGGTGAGGAGGCGCTCTTTCTTTCTTCTTTCTTTTTCCCCCCCCCCGAAAAACAACAAAACAATTGTAGGTAACTAAGATGTAAAGGTTTTTAATGTTTTGTGGAGTTGGTGAGTTTTTGTGGGGGGATATGTAAAGGTTTTTTAAACGTTTTGTGGAGTTGGTGAGTAAATGTGTTTTGTGTGGGTAAGTTGGGGGACTCCCCCACAGTCCCTTGTCACAGGTTTAGGGGTGTGCCTGAGGGAGTGGGAAATAATGAGGCTTAAGAAGTGGGCTACGAAAGCAGGTGCTTCCAGAATGAATGGAAGTGATGG